>NW_020683614.1:0-7869 GCF_002925995.2 Terrapene triunguis
TCTTTCTTTCTTTCTTTCTTTCTTTCTTTCTTTCTTTCTTTCTACTGATTGTCTTTCCTTGGGAACACAATCTGCCTTCATTTTTATTGCTGCAACCTCACTGAAATCAATGTGCTATTTTACTATAGGTGGGGCTGAATTACCTTATAACCCTGTGCTTCTATATATCATTACTGGGGTGGGGGCAGGGGAGTTTGAATTGGAAGAGTTTGGGTTTGAAACAAAGGATGGTCCCATGATAAAGGTGCTGGGCTGGGACTCAGAAGATCTAGGTTCACCTTGGACAAGTCATTTAACCTTTCTCTGACTGTCTCTTGCTGTGTATTATTCTATTACATATTTATGTTATGGTAGCATGCTGAGACCTTAAACAAGACAGAGACCCATTGTGCTAGGAGCTGCACAAAGTTTGGTGACCACATGATGATGTATCCACACATCAGGATACCAAAACAGTAGGGATTCCTCTCCAAAGATGGAATGCACATGGCAGAAGAGGGCCTAGGGCTCCAGTGTTTTCAGGTCACAGAATATGGGTTCTTTTGGGGCAGTTTCTCAATAGAAATATGAATTTGGATTGAAATTTCATCCTGATATGGTCATTATGTTATGTCAGGGATCGGCAACCTTTGGCACGCGGCCCGTCAGGGAAATCTGCTGGCGGGCCGGGATGGTTTGTTTACCTGAAGCATCCGCAGGTTCAGCAGATCGCAGCTCCCACTGGCTGCGGTTCGCCGTCCCAGGCCAATGGGGGCTGCGGGAAATGGCGCGGGCCGAGGGATGTGCTGGCCGCCACTTCCCGCAGCCTCCATTGGCCTGGAACAGCGAACTGCGGCCGGTGGGAGCTGCGATCGGCCGAACCTGCGGACGCGGCAGGTAAACAAACCATCCCGGCCTGCCAGCAGATTTCCCTGATGGGCCGCGTGCCAAAGGTTGCCGATCCCTGTGTTATGTCATTCAAGACACCTTCAGCATATTTAAACTGGGCTTTTTTTGGACAGGCATGCAATTTTTCCTGAACTGTTTGCCCAGCCCACCTACTTTCTAGGTTACATTTTTATCGCATCAGTACATCATAGCATTCTTAGGCCAGCATATGCCATGGGCTGTAGTGAACCTGGTGCTAGCATTTCTATTATGAATCTCATTTCTGAACAGAGTCGAGCCTGACTTATATCTGGCTTCAGATTCCCACCTCTCCCTTCTCTAAATACTCCTGAGTGTGGGCAAGTTCAGATTTGGTTTGGTCTGTTATGGAGATAAAGGTCACAGAGGCAATTCAGATTTACACAGATTCCAATTCTACAGTCCTCCAAAGATTAGGGGTTGTCAGGTCTGGGTCCTCCTGTTCAAGCCAGTCATTAATATTTAGGGATATTTACCAGGCTCAAGCAAAACTTTTATTACAAATCCTGAAATCTAAGCCAGACTTCTGCAATAGTTTCATCAAGGTTCATGAACCTTTTGTGCAAAACTGGGATGAGTTATGCTTCAAGCTGAAACCATGTGACATGAAGGTCTCCAAGGGTTTCAAAACCAGGTGAAACTTGGTGACTCACACCCTGATGGCAGATGGCAAATATCTCACTGCTCTCATTTTGGGAACATTCGCTCTAGGTGAGTTTCTGGATTGTAGGATGGGAAAAATTACAGGTTTGAACTGAAAAACCTGGACATTTCTGGAATTATTTCCAGGGATGGCTGAATGGGTTCAGACAAAATAAGAACAACTCAAAACCCAGTGAATCGTTTTCTGAGATTAAAAAAAGAAATTAAAAAAAATGGGTTTTTTTTCTTTTTGTTTAAGTTATTTGGGGGTGAAGTGCCAAATCTTGCAGTATTTAGGGACAGATTTTTTAAGGTATTTAATGTGAGTTAGGTTCCTAAATACCTGTTAAAATAGTCCTTAATCCTGATGCAGGACAAATCCCCACTGATTTTAGTTTGTAAGGACTGAGAACAGAATGCAAGATTTGACATGACTGGGGTGGTTGAGTGGAGGGGGAATAATCTTTGGTTAAAGATGACCTTCAAAGGAACAATATACATTCAAGCCCTTATTTGCTTCTTTAGGATATATAAAGAAGGTCTGAAAGGTGTTTTGTTCTGTATACTGCTTGGTTTTATACTTTAGAAACATCAGGTCTGATTTGCCTGTTTTTGTAGGATGACTCGTTGGTGGATTGGAGAACCAGTAAAGCTTGAAGAACATACATAGAAAACTTCAGCCATTGACAATAGAATCGATTTTTAGCCAGGCAGTTTAAAACACTTTCGACATGAAAAACACTTAGGAAAAAAGCTCATTTTGTGAAAGATACAGCACCTGCCACTTCCCTCAAATCAAGAATGAGAACTCTTGCTCTAGTTCTCTCATTATTAAAGCAAAACCACAGGAGACAAGACTTGGTATTTCTGATATTTCAAAGTAAAAAAAAGTAATTTAAAAATCATTTTACACCAAAAAGAAGCCCCAAAAAAGTACATTTCCCCCCCCTTTCCTCCAGGTAACCTTTAAGGAAGAGGCCACCAGGATATAGGGGCATTGGATTCTATTCCTACACTCTCTCAGTGATTTTTCTTCACCTCTAGAATATAGGGATAATACTTCTCTTCCACTCCTACCCAGCGGTATTGTGTAACCCAGTGGTTCTCAAAGCTGATCCGCTGCTTGTTCAGGGAAAGCCCCTGGCGGGCCGGGCCGGTTTGTTTACCTGCGCATCCGCAGGTTCGGCAGATCGCGGCTCCCACTGGCCGTGGTTCACCACTCCAGGTCAATGGGGGCTGCAGGAAGCGGCGCGGGCCGAGGGATGTGCTGGCCGCCCTTCCTGCAGCCCCTATTGGCCTAGAGCGGCAAACTGCGGCCAGTGGGAGCCGTGATTGGTCAAACCTGTGGACGCGGCAGGTAAACAAACTGGCCCGGCCCACCAGGGGTTTTCCCTGAACAAGCAGCGGACCGGCTTTGAGAATCACTGGTGTAATCCACTGGTGAGTGTGTGTTAAAGGTCCCCCTCTGTACCGATCCACAGAAAATATGAGTCTGTCATAGCCCTGTCTAGCAAGGCATGGCTCCTTAGTTCAAATTGTAGAAGTTCATGATTTTAGCTCTGGAGCTCCTTGGTCCAATCTCTATTGTGTCAGCCAAGGTGGCGTCTACCACAGTTGCAAAGGTGAACTTGTTGTTTGTAAAGCTGTCTGAGATCCTTGAATGGAAGGTGTTTGCATGCCCTTTGTTTATGGCCAGAAGTGGAAGAACCCACACCATACTAGAGAAGCGATTCCCACTCCCTGTATTTCTGACCTGACTGAAATCAGAGAGGACTGGGCATCTCATGAGAACCTGGAACAAGTTTCTTGCTTATTTTAGGATCAAGTAGGCCCCAGACATGTGCAACTGACTAAATTGTTCTTCTGAATCTAATTTTTCTTTTTTATTTAGCTTTCCAAGGGCAATGATTCATCTTATTTAATATTCTGAGTATTAAAATATAGGCCTATGGCCAAATTAATCTCTGGTGTAACTCTACAGAGTTTGGGCACCAACACAAATCCATACCAAGATAAGAGGGAGTTACACTAAAGATGAATATAGGCTGTTTTGCTTTTCTACATGCACACTTTGAAGTGAAACTCCATCACCATGGGAACAAGCTTTTTTTTTTTCTTCTTCTCCCCAAGTCCGAATCACGATCAACATGGTTCCACTCACATCAAGCAATTTAAACAATAACAAAGTTGGGCTTCCTGCCATGAAAAAAACTCAACTTGCAGCTTGACTGCTGGGTAAAATTTCACAGGTTTCGCGGAAAGCTAAGCATGAAACTATCCTGTGGAATTGCAAACAGCTTATCAGAGAGAGAGAGAGAGAATGCGCCTTGCACAGTCTGAGCCGAGCAGAGTATTCCATATTGCAGGCAAATGTGGTGCAAAGAATCCAAACCATTAATCAAGCACTGACAGAACACTCTGGAAAGTAGAGTGTCCAATGGGAGGGGTTGCACAGGGCTAGCTCCATCCAAATGGCCTCGGAACAAAAAAAGCTATAGTAGTGTTCATAGCAGTGGAAAGATTGTACTTACATTTGCGCTAAACGTTTGGAGATTTGTATTGATCTGAGGAGAAGTCTGTGCTGGGTAGAGTGACACGGGCAATGCACATTGCCACGTAAAGTTTGATTTATAAAGGTCATTTGACAACCACTCCGCTCCCTGACTCTCCCTGCATAGTTTTTTATGCAAAGCAAATGAATTAAGCAACCTTCCCTAAGCCAGAAGAATTCTGCACATCTGGCGATGCTAATGTCTCACGTGATATGTGTCCAGATGTCTACTTAGAGAAGGTGGATGAAAATTCAACTTGTTTATGTACAGTGTTTGCTGACTTGAATTTTGGCAATCTGTGCAATACAGCTTTTCGTCAAAATAATGTTGTTTTGTCTCCAGTTCCCCTCTTTTTTATGTTCCTTCTGCTCTGGAAACAATACTGTATAAGGCAGGGAAAAAACCATTTTGGCTGCATTTTGTAAATAAGAACAACAATATCCTATGAAGTTGCATGCACAATGAAGATTTGACCTGTGTGAAGTCTGGGGTTTGTCTCCTGTTTCATATTGGCTATGGAAAGTCACTGGGAAGAGTTTTTAAAAGCGGACTCCTCATTTTGCAGAGACACTTTAGGGCTACCTGGAGGCATGTTTAAGTCATGTAGTGACCACTCATGTAAGATAATAGATTCTGAGCTCAGTGACACTGGTGTAAAGTGAGAATAACTCCACTGACTTAAGTGGAGATATTTCTAGTTTCTATCAGTGTCACAGAATCCAGCCTATAATTAAAATTGTGCTGGAAAGGAAAAGACCCCAGGATTATTTGCATAGCACTATATAATATTGCAGTGAAACCGACCTCAATGAGGAATTAGGAAAGCAAATTCAGAGAAAATCAACTGGGAGGTTCAACATTCCTTCTGTTGTAAGGAACAAATGGCCCCCTTCCTTCACCAAGAAATCCATGTAGGACCTTTAGTTTTAATTATTTTTTTTTAAAATTAATGGAGATATCCCATCTCCTAGAACTGGAAGGGACTTTGAAAGGTCATGAGTCCAGCCCCCTGCCTTCACTAGCAGGATCAAGTACTGATTTTGCCCCAGATCCCCAAATGGCCCCCTCAAGGATTGAGCTCACAACCCTGGGTTTAGCAGACCAATGCTCAAACCACTGAGCTATCCCTCCCCCGTCTTCTCCTCGTCTCCATACCTGAAAACATTAATCCCAAACACCCAAAGGCAGAGATCATTTTCTTGTACTAGCCCGGGATCATCTTCCTGAGCTGCTCAAAGCAGAAGTTGGCACCTGGCACACTTCTGCTCCAGCAAAGTCCTCATTTGCTCATACATAGACTAGACCTGCTCTCCCACAGCACACACAACCTGCTCCTTTATCATTAGGCCAGGACCTTGAAAACAGGGCTGGATGAGCCTCTTGAACTTTGAGTTGGGATGTTCAAAGAAAAAATGGAGTTCATGAACCTTTTTGCTGTGATTTATATCCATTGTTTGGCTTCTCCCCTTCCACCAAAGATGATCCAATTAAAAAGGGACGTTTATTTGATCTGTGCGATGAATAAGGGACTGAAAAGCCCTCTCAGAAGCCAGGCCTGGGGTATACGGGTGCTCTGAGTATACAGGACATAGATGGCATTTATTATTGCTTTGGAATTCCTCTCTCTACCTATCTGCACTCCTCCGTCCCTGACTCAGTACAGTGGCTTGTCTTCAGCCAGACTTTTCAGTTTTCTGGCTGCCACAACTAGGGCCGGATTGTCCCAAGAGCTCGCCATGTTGGGTGCAGGTTGGATGCTGAGCACCATGGAAAATCCAGCCCTTACTGAGGAGGCTAAATGGGAGCTGGGCTGTTGGTTTTTTTTGGCAAATCTGGCCCCAATGTGGGTGTCAAACCCTGGGAAGTCCAGCCCCTCATCTCTGTCTGCTCTCTGCAGCATTTTCCTCCCTACATTGTCACTATTATTGTTGTTTTCTCTATATAGATTGCAGCAACACCCACCGAGCTCTAGGTGCTTTCGAAACACAAAGGAAGGCACAGTCCCTTCCCCAAAGAGCGTATAGTCTAGGAGAGACAAGGGGAAAGGGATACAACATACAAGCAAAAGCCCCAATCCTGCAAAGATGTATAGACATTTCTCTTTACTCACTGTGATTGGTACCATTGACTTCACTGGAACTACTCATGACGCATAAAGTTAAGCACATGCATAAGGCTTCCCAGGATCAGGACTGTCACTGGGCAAGCTGGCTCTTAAACCCAAACCATCTTAATCTGTGCCAAGCTTAGCTTGCCTCCCCAGGTGAAGGGAATTAAGAGCAGTTCTGTTACTAAGCCAGGCCTGCTGAGGGAATAAAAGCAGGCTGTGGGGAAAGGGGAATCAGATCAGGGAGAGGAGACTTGGGAATCAGAAATGACCAAGAGTGGGAGGCTAGCCAAGAAAGGGCTTGCGAGTAGGCCGCGGCAGAGAGAGTATATGGGGCTCAGAGAAAAAGTAGGGTAAGCTGCGGTTATGGGGGCAGATAGCCTGGTTGTCTAGGTTCCCAAGGTTGGGACCCTACAGCAGAAGGTGGGAGTAAGTTCTCCCTCAGCTGCTGCCCTGTGAGGGAGGGCAGAGAGACTGTTTACCCTGCTACCTAGCGAGGGGGCACAGTAACCCCTGCAAATAAATGGAGGGAGAAGAGACTGAGCCCAGGAGGGCTAGAAGACTGCTGAAAGAAGAAAGACCCTTGGAGAGGAAGGGCTGTGCCGAGGGAGATCAGGGTGGAAGATTTGTGTTTGGATTTCTTGTTGCACTCTGGAAGAGAGTGGACTTTGACGTTACATAGCTGGAGGGCTAAGTCATTTCGCTCAGCAGCCAAAAAGAACCATTGGATGAGGGGAAACTGAGGTAAATGCAGGGTCTGATGCCTTGTGCAGAGACACCTTGCTACAAGGACTAAAGTAATCAGGAGCATGGCTAATTAATGGTATATGTTGTTTTATTGGTTTGTATTAAAGCAGTGGTTCCCAAACATTTCACTAAGGTGAACCCACCAACTGGATTTTGTCTTTTTTTGCAACTCACCATTACATACATACACCCTCCGCCCTGGCACCACAACCCAAATCCCAGCCCAGTGCAGAGGGGAGGCCCTGGGGAAGGGGGGAGTTGGAGAACGAGCCTGCCCCAAGCTCACCTGCAGCGGCAGCTCCTGTTCTGCAGGGCTGGGCCTGGCTCCTGAGGCTGGGCGTGGCATCCTGGAACATAGAGTCATAGCGCCATTCAGGTTTGGCCTGGCCATACTTGGGGCTCACTCTCCCGCTTTCCAGAGCCTGAAGAGAAATGTATGCTTGCTTAAAAGAGAAGGCTGGGGCCCATTGATGAGTCATTTAAAAGTGGACTGGACAGAGCTCTGAAGAATATACCATAGGGATTTGTTTGTTTACCTGCTGCGCCCGCAGGTTTGGCCGATTGCGGCTCCCACAGGCTGCGGTTCCCTGCTCCAGGCCAATGGGAGCTGCTGGAAGTGGCGCGGGCCGAGGGACGTACTGGCTGCCGCTTCCAGCAGCTCCCATTGGCCTGGAGCAGCGAACCGCAGCCAGTGGGAGCCATGATTGGCCGGACCTGCGGACGCAGCAGGTAAACAAACCGGCCCGGCCCGACAGGGGCTTTCCCTAAACAAGTGGCGTCCCAAGTTTGGGAAACACTGCTATAACGGCAGGGGGTTGTACTAGATGATCCAATAGGTCTTTCCCCTCTCTAATTTCTTTGATTCTGGGAGTTATTTTAGTGTACTGCAATGATAATGGTAGCATTTATGGATTT
>NW_020683615.1:0-7685 GCF_002925995.2 Terrapene triunguis
AGGCCTGGTCCACACTAACCCCCCACTTCGAACTAAGGTACGCAAATTCAGCTACGTTAATAACGTAGCTGAATTCGAAGTACCTTAGTTCGAACTTACCGCGGGTCCAGACGCGGCAGGCAGGCTCCCCCGTCGATGCCGTGTACTCCTCTCACCGAGCTGGAGTACCGGCGTCGACGGCGAGCACTTCTGGGATCGATCCCAGAAGATCGATTGCTTATGGCCGGACCAGGAAGTAAGTGTAGACCTGCCCTTAGTCTCTAAGTTGCCACAAGTACTCCTGTTCTTTTTGCGGATACAGACTAACACGGCTGCTACTCTGAAACCTAAAGTTCAATGTAATGTATTCCAGAGAAACTTAAGAGGAGGCTTGATATACCCACATGGGGAGAAGATTTCTGACCATAGAGAGCTCTTAAATTTATCAAAGACATAACAAGATCCAATGGGAAAGTCTGAAGCTAGACAAATTCAGTCTAGAAATAAGGTGCACATTTGTAAGTGAGGATAATTAAACATTGGAACAATTTATCTAGGGATGTGGTGGATCCATCATCATTTGGAATCTTTAAATGAGGAGTGGATGATTTTTCAACAAGAGATGCTATAGCTCAACCAGAAATTATGGGGAAAAAACGGGTCTGTGTGTTAACATTCTATGTCCTGTGTTATGCAGCAGTTCAAACTACTTGATCACAGTGGTCCTTCCTGGCCTTACAATCTATGACTCTCTGTTCTCCATCTGTATAATAGGGATACAGACGCTCCCCGGGTTACGCAAACCTGATTTACGGAAATCCAGATTTACGGAAAATGTTCCATAAGCTTTTTTTTTTCTTTTTTGTGTAATTGTCAGAGATACATTCCCGACTTATGCAAAATTCGACTTACGCAAGGCGTTCCAGAATGGAATGCTTGCGTAAGTTGGGGAGCTTCTGTAATAGCTTTCTTTCTTCCACCACTAGTCTGTCTTGTATATTTAGATTGGAAACTTTCTGGGGCAAGGACTGTCCCTTTATGTGTCTGTGAAGCACCCAGCACAGTGGGGCATTGATCTCAATTTGGGCTGCTGTGTGCTACTGGAATTGAGATAATTATTAATAATAAATTTCCCTACGAACCAAAGTTAATGTGATGTAATTAAAATGGCCATTTTGAAGTAGGAAACAACTTCCAGGGAGCTCCCATTTATCCTGGACACCATGCAAGTGTTTAGCTAACAGACTAAAACAGGGTTATGGGAACTAACTGATTACTTGAGATTAGAGCTGGTTGGAAAACAGAAAAACAAGCATTTCAATGAAAATATATTTTAACATCAAATTTGTTTGCAGTGAAAATGTTCTAATCAGCTGTACTCGTGAGGGAGCTAGCTGTCATTTTATCTCTGTGGACTATTGTTCACTGCATATTTATGTCTATAACATTCATGGGAGCCCTTAGAAATGTTTCTATTCTGTTGCAGCTTTTCTCCTTTTAACAAGCCTTTCAGATAGGCTGCCAGACAGACCATTTGGCATTATTATAATCCACAACAGAGAAGCAAAGGTAAGTGATTAATGCAAATCCATTTGTAAGTTTATTTTTTTCTTATTTTTGTGCAATATAGTCACTATCTAAGGAAGTGTATGCTAAAGTAAGGCATGATCTCTAAAACACGTATTCTGTTTGGCACACTTCTCAGTGCCAATGCACAAGGAGATGGATCTTCTGAATCCCTGGTTGCTTTGACTTTCTGAAGGAGTTCAATGGCCGACTGACAGGAATTATTCTAGTGGGTCCGGGCGCCATATGTGATCATTTTACAATGGGGAAGGTAAGAAAGCCAGACATTTCCCAAGAAACTTAACTGGAAGTCCTCAAGAAATTTTTCTTTTTTAAATTCTTCCTTTATTTCTATTAAACCTGTAACCAGTGGATGGATGAAGAAATCTTGATTGAACCTCAAGGAAAAGTGTGTCTTTCATTCATTCTAGGGAAATTAGAAGAATTTTTGGCTTGCAGTGGTGAGATAAAGGGAGAAAAATTCCAAATGAGAGTGAACAGGTTTCTGTGCTCTGCTAGTTTTAATAGATATTACAAACAGTTAATAATAAAGAATATAAAACCATGCACTGTTTTTTAAACAAAAAGTATTTATAAAGGTTACCTCTGGGTAAAGTTTTACCAGATGTCTGCATATCATTTTTTAATCAAACTTCCATTAGAAATATATGGAGTTTTGCAATTCTACATCCTCCAATATTTTATCTTAGATTCAAAAGCATGAGTTGTGACATAGTCCCTATTATAATGAGTGTGAGAATCAATTAGGGAGCAATGTATCTTCTAATGCCTACTTTCCAGCTACATTGCCATATGCTTTATCTGCAATTCACCAACAGGAGTGCTGTGTACTGTACACATGACTACAATCATCTCCCATGTCAAGTTGATAAGTTCATTGCTTCTCATTTGTGAAAGTGTTATGTCATCTCACCTCTGATTAGACAGTATTATTCTGCAATATTAACATTCCTTGCTGCCTTTCTGTTTTATCCAGCCTATTGTTGCAGATATCAACTCTTTTGTATTAAATTTCCTTTGAGATTTGTATTTCTTAATTTGGTGGCAATATTCTAAACTCTCACCTCTTTTCTTGCTGCATTAGACACTGTACAGATTCTCAGTCTGCCCTCATGCCTCATCTGTGCATGTTCACAACTAAGCAATGTGGCACCAATTGATTTTCTTTTTGTGTGCCTCCTGACTTCACCTTTGGATGCTAGGATATTTAATAGCAGAACCACGGTACGATGCAAAGGCCCTTTATCTTTAATGACCCAAGGTTGAGATTTTGCAGGTGTTACTAGTAAATCACACACAAAAACAATGGTGAATCCAATTACACTGGTCTACAATTTTTGAGAAGTCGTCTGCTTCAGAGATAAAATGTGCTATTTATTATGTATTTTGATTTGCTGAATTCAAATATGACAATTAAAACAACTGATTGGCTACTGTTTCTAAGATATTTAAGTTTTTATATTTTATGTCTATGTATATTGTGTAGATAGTAGAGTTTTAATCATAAATTGTAAACCTAGGTCTTTTCATGTGTTTATGGTTGCTTTACATGATAATATTTCACCTGTCCTGTTTATGTAACACTTTAAAAATCAGCAAAAGGGTTATATAAATAAAATTTATTATGAAACAAAAGGCAAACTATTCTGTACATAGTTTAGTCCTATTCAGTGTCTACTCGGCGCTTCTTGGCTTGTCTCTTGTATTCATTAAATGGAGCATCTCTTGTCACTGTCCAGCAATAGTCTGCAAGCATTGATGGGCTCCATTTGCCCTGATAGCGTTTTTCCATTGTTGCAATGTCCTGGTGAAATCGCTCGCCGTGCTCGTCGCTCACTGCTCTGCAGTTCGGTGGAAAAAAATCTAGATGAGAGTGCAAAAAATGTATCTTTAGTGACATGTTGCAACCAAGGCTTTTGTATGCCTTGAGGAGGTTTTCCACCAACAACCTGTAGTTGTCTGCCTTGTTGTTTCCGAGAAAATTTATTGCCACTAACTGGAAGGCTTTCCATGCCGTCTTTTCCTTGCCACGCAGTGCATGGTCAAATGCATCATCTCGAAGAAGTTCACGAATCTGAGGACCAACAAAGACACCTTCCTTTATCTTAGCTTCACTTAACCTTGGAAATTTTCCACAGAGGTACTTGAAAGCTGCTTGTGTTTTGTCAATGGCCTTGACAAAGTTCTTCATCAGACCCAGCTTGATGTGTAAGGGCGGTAACAAAATCTTCTTTGATTCAACAAGTGGTGGATGCTGAACACTTTTCCTCCCAGGCTCCAATGACTGTTGGAGTGGCCAATCTTTCTTGATGTAGTGGGAATCTCTTGCACGACTATCCCATTCGCAGAGAAAACAGCAGTACTTTGTGTCTCCAGTCTGCAGACCAAGCAAGAGAGCAACAACCTTCAAATCGCCACAAAGCTGCCACTGATGTTGGTCATAGTTTATTCACCTCAAAAGTTGTTTCATGTTGTCATAGGTTTCCTTCATATGGACTGCATGACCAACTGGAATTGATGGCAAAACATTGCCATTATGCAGTAAAACGGCTTTAAGACTCGTCTTCGATGAATCAATGAACAGTCTCCACTCATCTGGATCGTGAACGATGTTGAGGGCTGCCATCAGACCATCGATGTTGTTGCAGGCTACAAGATCACCTTCCATGAAGAAGAATGGGACAAGATCCTTTTGACGGTAACGGAACATGGAAACCCTAACATCACCTGCCAGGAGATTCCACTGCTGTAGTCTGGAGCCCAACAGCTCTGCCTTACTCTTGGGTAGTTCCAAATCCCTGACAAGGTCATTCAGTTCACCTTGTGTTATGAGGTGTGGTTCAGAGGAGGAGGATGGGAGAAAATGTGGGTCCTGTGACATTGATGGTTCAGGACCAGAAGTTTCATCCTCTTCCTTTTCCTTGTCTGACTCAAGTGAGAATGATTCTGGTGCATCAGGAACCGGCAGTCCTTCTCCGTGGGGTACTGGGCGTATAGCTGATGGAATGTTTGGATAATGCACAGTCCACTTTTTCTTCTTTGACACACCTTTCCCAACTGGAGGCACCATGCAGAAGTAACAATTGCTGGTATGATCTGTTGGCTCTCTCCAAATCATTGGCACTGCAAAAGACATAGATTTCCTTTTCCTGTTCAACCACGGGCGAAGATTTGTTGCACAAGTGTTGCAGCATATATGTGGGGCCCACCTCTTGTCCTGATCTCCAATTTTGCAGCCAAAATAAAGGTGAAAGGCTTTCTTAACCATAGTGGTTATACTGCGCTTTTGTGATGCAAAAGTCACTTCACCACAAACATAGCAGAAGTTATCTGCGCTGTTCACACAAGTACGAGGCTCTCTGCTCACTTTGGCTAAACAGAAATGTGTCCCTTTGCAAAATCAAACACTGACAAATAAGAGAGCACGACACTGTATGATTTCTAGAGCTGATATAGGGCAATTTGTTCAGCAGAGTGATGTAAGCTTCGTTATGATTGCATCATCCATGACTTCTAGGAATAACATGATGCAATTCATATCATGTATGACGCAATACCAGCTTCAGATTGCATCATTCATTGTTTTGTCTAAAAAGCAAGTACTGTCCAAACCCAGTCATAGATTTATTCATAGATCCAGTCAAAGATGTATTTTAGTCATTTCTGGTTTAAATTGAGATCCCTTCCCTTTATAACTCACTTATCCTCCGCCATTCCCAAGTCAAGGGTCGTATATACTGACCCAATAGCATATCTTGAAAACTAGAGCCAATCAACAACTTTAAGCATCATTTTCGTTCTCAGTGACCCAGAATTAGTAAAGTTTGACTACATTTATTTCAGAAGCATTTTGGCTGTAGAGCAGTGTTATCTGTGCTTTTCCTTCAGTGTATCACACAAGGTCAGCTGTCTCTTTTTGGGCTTTTTCCCAGTTCAAACAGATTTCCTATTTTTACACAAACATCATACTATCTTTGGCTCTACTTCTTTAGTGTTCTCCTTGTGATTTTTTCCCTAAGCTTTTTAGCCTTTTGTCTTCTGTTTATTTCCCCCAAGTCCTGAGTTTCTAGATGACTTAAATGTTGTGCCTCTTAAATTTATCTAACATTCCAAAGTCAGTTGCCCTCAATTTGTCTAGTTCTATAATTGATATATCAAGATATTGTGTGGGAGAAAGAGTATCTTTATGGTTTGCTGAAAATAGTCAGAAGCAAATTTGATCAGAAAAGACCATCCAAATATCTCCAATAGCAAATTACTGTACTCTCATATTTCAACACACAGTATTCCTCATTGTACTTGGATAATTAAGCAATAAGACATGACAGGGCATGAACTGTATTGCATTAATTTACACCTAGTGGGTTGTTAGGCATGAGTCTGAAGGCTGACTGCTGTCAGAGCTATGCATGAATTAACACATGCTGCTTGCACAAGCATGTCTTACTGCAATTTAAAACGCTATCTTTTTTTAAAAATATAGACTGTGTACATAATAACTAGGACTGTAATCACTGGAGGGAGAATCCTATGGTCCCTATCCTGTGGGTGTTTTACACAAGAAATGTGGGCTCTGGTGCTGCCATCATTCTCATCTCTTTAAATTCTGAGTCGTGAAATGAGCTACTTACCATCACAGCTCAGAACTATGACCAGACAGTCAGACCTATAGAGTTCTCCTGCCTATTTTATAACACATATTTTGGTGGCCTTCACTGTTGTTGACCAGCTTTGTCATGAGCATTCTAACCCTAATAGAAAAGCCCCCCGCCAGTACAGCAGCTAATTCAGATTTATGAACCAGATGGAGTTCTTTCTGCTGTAAGATGGAACCTATATTTAATCAGGAAACAGAATCTCTGAGTACAGTGACATCGAGGAGTCTGGTATTATTCATTCTCCAGTAGACCATAAACCACCTACCCAGAGCTGTCCCTGCCCATGAGTAAATCACTTTCAATCCTAGGCACAATCAGTAAGGAGATAGGGGAAAGGAGGAATATAATGCTGTGACTCAAGGACCTCTTGATGCCCACTGGCAGAGAGCACAGGTGTACATAGGGGTAAAGGGCTCCTCTGGGTTCACCAAAAGGGGTCTCATAAAGTCTCTACTGAAAGCGTGTCACAGTGGTCACCATAGGCTGTTATCTGTTACACTGGTCAATCACTAGAGCAGGTTGAGACACGCGTTGCCAGTGAGCTTCACAGCTATTGGCTACACAGCAAAATAATGTTGAGACTTGGGGAAATGGCTGAGCTGCTTTTAAAAAATCAGACAAAGGCAAGCGTCTGGCAAGGAAAACTTTAGGCCAAACAGTTTGGTAATGTTTTTTCAGGGAACTAAAAACATGAGCATATAATGGAAGGTATTAGGCAGCCTTAACTAAAGGTATAACTACCAGGCCCACCTATAGTAAGTTTAAAGCTCACAGTCAAAATCAGCCCAACCAATTTTGTGGACAATTTTGGAACAGTTCATAGTTTTAGCTGCAAAAGGGACATTTTTGAGAACATCACTGAAGGAGACAAAATAGGAATTTTGGCCTTGATCCTGCCAGTTACTATGCTTGGGAAGAGCCCTGCTGACTTGAAAGGGGCTACATGCTGTTGTAAGAGTCTGCACATGTGAGTCAGTTTATGAGTCTGGAGCCTTGGGATGGAATGGTAAGAGTGAATCTGATGATCTTATGGGCCTAAGGAAACAAATATGTACCACTGCTCTTTAGCTGCTGTGGTGAATGGCTGCCTAACACAAACCACTTCTCAAGACTAGTTTTCATACTGTGATTGTGATGGTGTGTATAAACCTTGAACTAGTGACAAAGGGGTTGAAAAGCTGCTGTGGGCAAGACTGGCTGTGCTCCTCCAGTCTTGTCAGTCATGTCGGGGCGGGATAAGGGTTTAAAAGCAGAATGTTCCAGTCAGTTGGGTGGCAGCTCTGGGAGACAGCAGACAGTAGTTGTACAGCTTCTAAGAGGAACTCCTGGAAAGGTTTCAGAGGTCGTTTACTCAAGGAGGTCACTCTCAGATTCCTTGTGCCTACAAGAAAGCAACAGACTGTGGAATACCAGACTGGCAGAACAGGTTCGGCAAGCCCGAAGGCAAGCTGGCAAGCCATT
>NW_020683616.1:0-1657 GCF_002925995.2 Terrapene triunguis
TCGGCTCTCCCCCCGACCCCGGCGGCCAGAGCGCCGGGGGCAGGGCCACGAGCCCCGGCGGGGGCTCGGCTCTCCCCCCGGCGGCCGGGGCGAGGACGGGGGGGGCGGCCAGAGCGCCGCGGGGAGGGCGGCGAGCCCGGCTGTGGCCCCGCTCTCCCCGGCGGCCGGAGCGCCGCGCGGCCCCCCTCCAGGTGCCGCCCCAAGCACCAGCTTGGGTGCCTGGTGCCTGGAGCCGGCCCTGATTAAAAAGACAAATATAGTAAACTGTATAGAACTCTTTTGACATACCTAAGAAAGCACAGAACCATTATAGTTTCCCATAACTGAGCAAAACAGAGGAAGGTATAAATGAAATTGCATCTTCACTCTAAAGTAATTTACTTTTGTAGATTTAGTAATCATTATTTCAATGTAATTTGCATGTGTGATTTCTGAAGTATTTTTGTTAGTTTAAAACAAGTCTTCTGAGAATATACAAAAAAAACCCAGCAGGATTAATCAATCTTTATTGAAGTTCATCAATATGCAGTATTTATGATATTGACAATTAACTATTACCGACCCATTATGTGACTTGACTTAAAGTAATATAACGTATCAGAGCCTTAATTTCCCGAAACTGTCAGACTTAAGGTTTACAAAAGTCTTTGAGATTCTTAGCGGAAGGGTAAATAATACTAAAAGTATAGTAGTACTTTCTGGCTTAACACTGATATTGAGAAGAGAGAGAAAAATGGAGCCTTCATCTATGTCTTATAGACTCAGTAACCAATATATTGGTCTTTTTTAATAATAAAACATAAGTTTAAGGGCAACTCACGTTTTAAAGGGTAGGTGTATACTTTCAGTGTAGAAAGAAACAATGTACATATTTATTAGAACTTAATGTCCATGCGTTCTCTACAGATAGGAACAAAATTAAAACTAGTCACCCTATTATACAACTGCTGTAGTAGTACCTAGTTCAAGTCACTGAGTATAGTTACAAAACAGAGGCCTGATTCTGCACCCTCTGCTCCCATATGTGATGGGTGCAGGATCAAGATCTTGCACTTTAGCAGAGGACACTGATGGCTACAGAGAAGCTAGCCAATGTTTCATTCCTTTTGTTAGTACAATTCCCAACACAGAGCAGTTAAAATATTTTTACATCAAGAAAGT
Source organism: Terrapene triunguis (assembly GCF_002925995.2). NCBI lineage: Eukaryota > Metazoa > Chordata > Testudines > Emydidae > Terrapene > Terrapene triunguis. The sequence continues at coordinate 1,162 of NW_020683616.1, forward strand.
TAATCTGCAACCACATTATTATTATCTCTTTTTGTTGACTCCTCCTAAATGCTGGCCATAGAAGTGTTTAGAGCAGGCCTGCACAACATACGGCCCGCAGGCCGCATGCGGCCCGCTGGGGCTCACTGTGCGGCCCACGGGGGCTCACTCTGAAGCCTGGGAAGGAGGGGGAGCAGCGGCGCGCGAATCAGCTGTTTCGCACGCCGCGGCCGCTCGGGGTCTCCCCCTCCCTCCCAGGCTCTCAAACCTGGGAGGGAGGGGGAGATCCCGAGCGGCTGCAGCGCGCGAAACCGGCCCCCCTGCCCCAAGCGGGACACGGGCAGGGAGCCCTCGCGCACTGCCGCGCCTCCACCTCCCGTCCCAAGCGGGATACGGAGCCCGCGCACGGCGCCGCACCCCCCAGGCCTCAAGCAGGATACGGAGCCCTCGCGCACCGCTGCCCCTCCCCACTGCCCCAAGCGGGACACGGGCACGGAGCCCTCGCGCCCCCCCCCCC
>NW_020683617.1:0-4697 GCF_002925995.2 Terrapene triunguis
GCAGGGGTCCCAGGAGGGGGCAGTCAGGGGACAAGGAGCGGGGGGAGGGTTGGGGGTTCTGAGGGAGGCGGGAAGTGGGAGGGGCAGGGGCGGGGCTAGGGCAGGATGGGGGTGGGGCTCCTCCCGTCCTCTTTTTTGCTTGCTGAAATATGGTAACCCTATCCCTGGCAGAATGGAGAATGCAGACAGCTGGCACCACTCATAGAATCATAGACCCTAGGACTGGAAGGGACCTCGAGAGGTCATCAAGTCCAGTCCCCTGCCCTCATGGCAGGACCAAATACTGTCTAGACCATCCCTGATAGACATTTATCTAACCTACTCTTAAATATCTCCAGAGAGGGAGATTCCACAACCTCCCTAGGCAGTTTATTCCAACTCTGCCCTCACTACTAGCAGACTGTGCACTACTGGGGGCCAGGGCTTAAACTCAGCCAGAGCCATCTGGAGTAGAGCTCAGGTAAATATTTGCAAAGCCCCGGGAGCCCTGGCTTCTCCCGTGGGGCTGAAGCCCCGAGCTCTGGGAAATACCATGTAAGAATTTAAGCTCTGTGGAGGCCCATAACCTGGGTTTCCATGCTAGAAGCCAATGGAATCCGGGCTTGAAGTCTGGCCCATTGTTTAAGAGCCAGACCAATTTTCTGAAGCAAATTACAGACTTCGATCTTCCTTCCCCCTGCTTTGCCATGAGCAAGGAGGGGACAAGGCAGTATTGAAAGCCGGCAACCTACTCAATATTTATCATCTGTGTCACAGCAGCACCTAGAGGGCCCAATACAGGATCGAGGCCCCGCTGTGTTCGGTGATCTACACATGGACCCCAAAATAGCCCTGCCCCAAAGGGTTTACAGTCCAGGTATATGACGAGATACAACAGGTGGGCAGGCCAAAGAGAGGGGGAAGCACAGGTAACAGTGAGACAGTGCTGGTCAGCATGATAAGCAGCGGTACAGAACACCAGCTGCCAAGCCAGAAGACAGTTTCTTTAAAATGCACATGCTGTTGATGTCAGCTGTGTCCTTCACTGCTGCTATGACTCCCAGGCTTGGTCCTTACAAGCCAGATCTGACCGCGAGGAACGGTTAAAGCTGACACATGCAGCCTGCACTGCGACAGCCTGATTGTGCTGTGAACATTTAAGGATGGTTCTTTTTGAGAAGACTCCGCTTTGGGGACACACTTTATTCGATTCAGGCTCAAGTCTGAGATGCCTAAGGATTCTAATGGCCCGGAGCATAGGCGCCGACTCCGCAAGTGCTCTGGAGCTGGAGGACCCACAGAAAAAAATAGAGGGTACTCAGCACCCACCACCAGCCACCCGCCAATCAGCTATTCAGCAGCGGGTGGGAGGCACTGGCGGGAGGGGACGGAGCAGGGGCCGGAAGAGGCAGGGCGGGGCTTCGGGGGAGGGGGCGGAGTGGGGGCAGAAAGAGGCGGAGCAAGGGTGTGGCCTTGGCGCAGAGCTGGGGTGGAGCACCAACCCGGAAAAATGAAAGTCGATGCCTGTGGCCCAGAGACAGGGCTAACACAGAAGGAAGGAGGCCTTGCTCAAGAATGGCTGAGAGCAGGAGGCCTTAGTCAAGATGAGCTAGGTTTAGGCCATGTCTACACACTTGGTCAACACAAATTACATCATTGTACAGCCACTGAAATTTGTATATCATACTTGCCTGCTTGTGTCCGTGCTGCGCATACTCACAAATGCTTGCCTTAGAGTCCATTGAATCTGTGTGCTGAGCTCACCCCAGCCCTCCAGTGCAGAGACACCACAATGAGACCTGCACTGACAATCGAGATGCAAGTGGTGATCACACTCTGGGAGAAATCTGGTGTTGAAAGCTTCCAGTCAGTGAGAAATCATTCTGGAGTTGGAAAATTCACAGCAGAGGCTCTGGGATCCTTCCCCTCTCACGGTTATTCCAGAGCCTGGCCTCCAGCCTGGGCTCTCAGATCCTCCCACCTTGCAAGAATTTGTTTTGAATTTATTCCTAACTTTTTATTTTCTCCACGTATACCAATAAAGCAATAAAACGTTACCTCTGTCTTGTAAACTTGAGAATGGGCTGGATGCCATCTTTAAATGGCAGAGGGAATCATGGAATCATAGAATATTAGGGTTGGAAGAGACCTCAGGAGGTCATCTAGTCCAATCCCCTGCTCAAAGCAGGACCAACACCAACTAAATCATCCCAGCCAAGGCTTTGTCAAGCCGGGCCTTAAAAGCCTCTAAGGATGGAGATCCCACCACTTCCCTAGGTAACCCATTCCAGTGCTTCACCACCCACCTAGACCTCCCTCACTGCAACTTGAGACCATTGCTTCTTGTTCTGTCAACAAGAAGCAATGGGGGGAGGAGTAAGAAAAAAAACAGATAAAACACTGTAAGGAGAAATGCATGCATACACTTACCCAAGCTTCCTTCCCCTTCATCAGCAGACTCATCTGTGCTTGCCTGCTAAATTTCAAACAGGTCCTAGCACACAACATGATTGATGTCCCCACCTCATCTTCCCCTCTCTTCCTTCTCTTTGTCCTCAGGGTTCAGGGCAGGGGTCTGTTGTATTAATTTAGATGGACTAAAATGGCCCAAAGAGTATTAACATTTCCCAGTCACTGCTGAACATTGAATAATGTTAAACAAGGTGAGGTCTACAGAGACCTCAGTCTGCTTAATCCCATGGCAAACACACCATTTAAAACCCCTTTAACCTTTTATTAAAGATACAAAGAAGAAGGGAAAAAGTTAAAAGCATTTGAAATGAAAAGTATTAAATAAGGCTTTCATTTGAACAATACCTCTTGTTCCCTTTTCCTTTAGCTGGAGAGATTTTGTAGAAGAAAAAACCAAACTCTTACAAGGTATCAAAGGTGGCAACACCTGTCCTCTTTGGGAAAAGGAAAAGCAGTTAGTTGATCAGCTGGAGCTATTATTGCTGTCGTTGTTAAAGTCTGTTCTCATTTCCTAAGAAGACAAAACTTGACAAACACACATGAAAGAGGAGAGAAAAGAATAGGAAAGGTAGAAAATGAAAGCTTCTGACTTTCACTTGCAACTCGCTGCTGGAAAAAACACAGGGCTAGCACACAGTCTGATCAGCCATTCCAAGACCTGGTAAACTCATACCAGCATTGGGCTGCTTAGGACATTGCTTTTAGCTGCCTCTTTCTGGTCACAAGAACACAGCAGTGTTGCAAAATACACAGTCATGGCCAACTAAGCCAGAAACTTATTAGACAGAAGGAAAAAGGAGAAAGATAGAAAAGAAAAAAAATAATGTAGGGAAGGAAAAGAATGCATGGGGGAGGAGAGGGTGTGACATCGTGTTTGGGATTTAGCTGGAGCTGGTGGAGGTGGTGATGCCATCTGGGTTCCTCTCTCTGGCCCAGTCTGGTCACAACATCTCTCAGGATTAGGATGAAGAAGGTCTGGGGTCTCAGGATACGGTGGGAGTGGCAGTCATGATGGTGGAGCTCACTCTCCCATTCTCTCATCTTTCAGTCAGCCATTGGTCGCATCCCCTCCTTTCAGTTGGCCTGTGTCGGGGTAGGCAGCTTTTCCACCCAAAAGGGGAACTGATGTGTGGAACAGCCCGTCCTCTATTACACTGGTCTACAATTTTTGAGAAGTCGTCTGCTTCAGAGATAAAATGTGCTATTTATTATGTATTTTGATGTGCTGAATTCAAATATGACAATTAAAACAACTGATTGGCTACTGTTTCTAAGATATTTAAGTTTTTACATTTTATGTCTATGTATATTGTGTAGATAGTAGTTTTAATCATAAATTGAAAACCTAGGTCTTTTCATGTGTTTATGGTTGCTTTACATGATAATATTTCACCTGTCCTGTTTATGTAACACTTTAAAAATCAGCAAAAGGGTTATATAAATAAAATTTATTATGAAACAAAAGGCAAAAATCTATTATGTACATAGTTTAGTCCTATTCAGTGTCTACTCGGCGCTTCTTGGCTTGTCTCTTGTATTCATTAAATGGAGCATCTCTTGTCACTGTCCAGCAATAGTCTGCAAGCATTGATGGGCTCCATTTCCCCTGATAGCGTTCCTCCATTGTTGCAATGTCCTGGTGAAATCGCTCGCCGTGCTCGTCGCTCACTGCTCCTCAGTTCGGTGGGAAAAAAATCTAGATGAGAGTGCAAAAAATGTATCTTCAGTGACATGTTGCAACCAAGGCTTTTGTATGCCTTGAGGAGGTTTTCCACCAACAACCTGTAGTTGTCTGCCTTGTTGTTTCTGAGAAAATTTATTGCCACTAACTGGAAGGCTTTCCATGCCGTCTTTTCCTTGCCACGCAGTGCATGGTCAAATGCATCATCTCGAAGAAGTTCACGAATCTGAGGACCAACAAAGACACCTTCCTTTATCTTAGCTTCACTTAACCTTGGAAATTTTCCACAGAGGTACTTGAAAGCTGCTTGTGTTTTGTCAATGGCCTTGACAAAGTTCTTCATCAGACCCAGCTTGATGTGTAAGGGTGGTAACAAAATCTTCCTTGATTCAACAAGTGGTGGATGCTGAACACTTTTCCTCCCAGGCTCCAATGACTGTCGGAGTGGCCAATATTTCTTGATGTAGTGGGAATCTCTTGCACGACTACCCCATTCGCAGAGAAAACAGCAGTACTTTGTGTATCCAGTCTGCAGACCAAGCAAGAGAGCAACAACCTTCAAATC
>NW_020683618.1:0-1204 GCF_002925995.2 Terrapene triunguis
GGGGGCTGGCCCAGGGCCAGCACCCCAGGGCCCGAGCCGAGCCAGGCCGAGGCCGGGGCCGGCCGCCGGAGGGGGCCAGACTAGGCCGCGCCGCGCCGCCTCCCTCCCCCCGCTTACCTGCTGCCTGCTTCCCGCGAATCAAATGTTCGCGGGAAGCAGGGGAGGGGGCGGAGTTGGGGTGGGGACTTTGGGGGAGGGGGCGGAGTTTGGGCGTGGGCGTGGGCGGGGGGCGGGGCTGGGGCCCCGTGGAGTGTCCTCTTTTGGGACACTCCACATATGGTAACCCTAGCTGAAGCAGCTCACATCCAACCTTGAGCCACTGTCCCCCCAGGGCCTGGGCCCTCTCTCACATCACCAGAGTGCCCAGGCCTGTCTCCTCCCCCACCAGCCTCATCCCAGATGCCCCAGCAATGTTACCCACAGTGCATGGAGTGCCATGGGCATGCAGGGAGCTGGGCATGTCTAACTGCAATAACCGTGTGGCGCACATTGGCCTCGGCTCACCACATGCTTGTGTAACCCACACATCTGGGTGTGGTGTTCTGTCCCATCTAGTGGCACCGAGACCATGTAGAGAGAGAGATGAATGAGTCTGCTCTACAGCCTCAACTAACAGCCATATGGCTTTTAGCTCATGCAGAGATTCATGCACTGAGCTTTAGAGGCCCCAGGTTCGATCTCGCCTGCCGACAACCAGGGTCTGTCAGTGTTACACTTGGCATAGCAGGGTATGACTCGAGATCTCCACATTACAGATAGGGAAAGGGACCCAGAAGTGACAGGCCACATAAGGACCCCAGCAGGCCAGCAGCAGGGCTAGGAATAGACCACATGCCTCAGTACGCCCATTCAGTGCCAATTACTAGGCCACTCTGCCTGCCAAGTCGAGGCATCTGGGCCCACTCTGACCTGAGTTACAGTCCACAATCTCCCAGGGTGTAAAACAGTGGAGAATTTGCCCTGAAGAGCACCTAGAGGCCCAGAGTCTCTGGGGGCACTGGGTCTGGTTAGCACTCGCACGGGGGAGGCCCTCCCCTTAGGAAGTCACTGTCAGCGTGGGAAGCCTCCATATCCAGCATCACCCCACAGAGCAGGCCAGTCTCAGAGCTAGGAATGGAGGGGGATCCTTGCTGTGGGGCTGGGGCTGGGGCAGGGGACGCCCAGATGCACAGACTGCAGGCATGGCAGGCTGTTGGGGGCCAGA
>NW_020683619.1:0-1970 GCF_002925995.2 Terrapene triunguis
CCGGGAGAGGGGAATCTCCAGCAGGGCCCTTCCCGCTGCTCCCCAGGGCAGAGCCCCCAGCCCGGCCAGGCCCCTTCCCGGCCCGGTCCCTGCCCCAGGGGGCCCCGCTCGGAGGGAAGGTAAGAGAGACCCGCCCCCCCCCGTCACCCCCGGGCTGCAGGGGGAGGTTTGGCCCCAGGCTGCTCCCAGCGGAGCTGGCTGCGATTCCCGCCCTGGGCCCGGGAAAGCTGCCGCCCCCTCCCGGGGTGTGCGGGGCGCGGCAGGATCACGTTACCACCCATCCCCCCATCTGCTGCTTTGTTTCCCTGCCCGCGCTGCTGTGAACGGAGGCTGCAGCTCAGGGAGATTTGAGGGGGGCAAATAGGGCGGGGCAGAAGGTGGGCCGCGGAAGGAGACGGGCCCAGGGGCACAATCAGGGCCGGGGAGGGGGGGCAGCACAGGCGCTGGATCTAGGCTGGTGGGGACCTGCCGCACCCCTTGGCTTGAAGGGGTTTCCATCCTATCCAGGATTTACTGTTTGGTTCAATGGCTCTCAGCGCCCCCGCCCCACTGTACAGATTGTTCCAGCCCCCTGCCTGGGACTAGGAGCCGGGGCTAAGAACTGGGGACAGCTGGTGGGGGTTGAACCTAGGGCTGGGGGAGGCAGGCTGGGAACACAGCATAGAACAGATCTTGTTAGCAGAGAGAAATCAGGAGCATTCAGCAAAGTCTGGCTTGGGGGGAATCCAGAGACTGCATCCAGCCCTGGGCTCTCCCCGCTGAGTCCCAAAACAAGAGACTGACCCGCTTCCAGCCCCCCCCATCCCCAGTGACGTCCAGCTTCCCCTCCTCCGTGCTTTCTCTCCTTCCTAGGAAAACAGGTCAGTGCCCTCCCCCTCTCTCTTTGTTCTCCAACACCTTCGGCTGGCTCCTTGCAGAGGACAGGCTCCCGCCATTGCTTGCCAGGATACAGAATTGTGGCCATTCTCTGTGCCCAGGCAGCCACTCTGCAGTCACACCTGCCCTATAGGGGTCTCTGCAATGATCTCACACCCATGTCCCACCAGATTGATATTTGAATAACACTTGGGGAAACTGAGGCACACACACGCTGTTCAGAGAAAACATTAAGAACATTCCCGCTTCATCACACCCCTCTAGGACGAGCCCAGGAGCACTTTCTCTAGTGGCTGGAACACTCTAATCATACCAGCCCTTGAGCCTGAGCCTCCAGGTGATAGAGAGACCTGGGGAAAGGGCTGGAGCCGGGCAGGGAAATGACTGTGACAAAGGGCCCCTTTCAGGGACCTACTGGTGTCGCAGGGTGTTCAGTGCTGCAGGGAGGGGCCAAGTCTGTGTTGTGATAAAGTGACTGAGGGTTTTCCCAGCATGGCAGAGCCCAGAGCATCTGTCTGCAGGGAGAGGGGGTGTGACATATACTGAAGCCCCTTCTGTAACCTCCCCCATTACCCCTCTCGCACCAACAGGCTGAAGAATCACATCCACATTTCGCTCCAGATTGTCCCATCTTCCAGGGGACAGGGAAGGGAAATGGCTGTGATGGAGCCAGCTCAGGTAGGGGATTTGCAGGGAGATCTGCGGGGGTGGGGAGGATTTGTTGTAGAGGGGGAGGGGCAGGAAACACACAGTGTGAGGCAGGGAGTGTGATAACCCTGCTGGAAAATGATCAACCTGGGCCTGATTTTGTGAACCGGCCCATTGGCGGGCGGGGAGGGGAAGGATCATTCCCCCATTTCTGATCCAGGAAACACCCCACTGGCCAGAGGTTGCTGTGAAATATGAAGGGAAGCTGTCAAGGGTCAGAGTTCTGGTTCCTGTATCAGCCTGTGGCTGGCAGGCGTGTGGGAAATGAGAAGACCCTGCCCTGCTCCGTCTGCTGGGGGGGACAAGGAGCTCTCACCTTCTCCCACCCCCTGAAGTCTTCTGGCTGCTCTGAGCAGAGTGCAGGGAGGGGGGAAAGGGATTCTGCT
>NW_020683620.1:0-3977 GCF_002925995.2 Terrapene triunguis
AAGCACCCTGGCGGGCCGGGCCAGTTTGTTTACCTGCCGCATCTGCAGGTTTGGCCGATCGTGGCTCCCACTGGCTGCGGTTCGCTGCTCCAGGCCAATGGGGGCTGCAAGAAGCCGCGGCCAGCACATCCCTCGGCCCGTGCCGCTTCCCGCAGTCCCCATTGGCCTAGAGTGGCGAACCGCAGCCAGTGGGAGCTGCAATTGGCCGAACCTGCGGACACGGCAGGTAAACAAACTGGCCCGGCCCACCAGGTTGCTTACCCTGGCGAGCCATGTGCCAGAGGTTGCTGACCCCTGATGTAGAGTCTTTTCAGAGAGGATGCTGGATTATCCAGAATCCAGTTCTTTAGAGAAAAACAAGAGAAGTATTTTTAGCCATTCCCAGGGAAGAGCTTGTTTTTACCATACAAATAAGTGCACTGCTCTCCAGACAGACTGCACCAAGGAAGGTGTGAATTTCCACCATTCAGTTTAATAAGGTGTTAACTTTGAAACCTAGTTCTGTCCATTTAAATGCTAACAATATTAAACAAGTTGTCCAAAACATAACAACATAACTCAAGCCATAAAAAAGTAATTCTATAACATTCTGTGTTTTAAAACTTTAATTCCATTCGGCTCAAGCCACCAAGTAAGGGCTTGATTGTGGACAACCCTGCGTGAGTGCATTAGGATTAGGAGAAGGTTCAAGAAGACATCCCTTGTTTCTGCTCCTGCACGCAGGCCTGGACCATTCTCAATCTTCATACTCCCAGACAAGAGGTGTGGAACTCTAGCAATGCTAGAAACCATAGGCATGGGTCACAGGTGGAGCCATCAGCACCAGCAAGATATGCATGCCACAAGTGGTTAAAGGGTATAACAGATACCCCCACTGTGCTCCAGCAGCATTCCAGTCATTGTGCTTGCCTCAGGGAGACGTTGCCTGCTGACAGCCCTGCTACATGTCCCCTTCCATGGGCAGTGGCTTAAACCTGCAATCTAGCCCTATCCAGTGTTTGACTGTAAGAGAGTAATGTTGAATGAATAATTCATTTTTCAGTTTGGGGGCTGATCTGAAAAGAAAAAAGGGTTCAGTTCAAACAAACTGAATTTTGTTGCTTTTTCTTGTCAAATTGAAAAAAAAATTCTTTTCAGGTTGAGCTAAACATTATGTTTCATCTAAAACGAGGTGGGTTTTTTTCCTATTTTCCATTTTGTTTCAGGTTGGTTTGGGATGTTTTTCACTTTTTAAAAAATTGACTCACTGTCCAAATGAAACAGTGTTTTCAAATGAAAAGTCAGAACTTGTTCTGAGTTGGTCAAAATGAGTCATTTTGACTTTTTCTATAAAAAAAATTCTGGTTGAAATTCTTGGCCAAACTTGAATCAATCAAATTCATGAATAGTTTTGGTGCCCTGAAAAATGCATTTGTTGGCAAATTTACCATTCTCCACAAAAGTGTCACCAACTCTGTAAGAGTTTCCATTTTCATGATGGAAATAAAAAATTCAATACATGCTGTATATAGATTAGAGCATCGTACTAACAATACTGGGCCAGATCCAGCAATATTTATACATGATTTTCTAGACTGACAAACACCCCACATGTCCCGTCATCCTCCATGAGGTCTGGGTGGATGCTCAGCAGCCTTGATACAAATGTCACTTATTTGGTGCCTGAATATGTACTGAGCCTATCTTTAGGCTCCTACTTTAAAAAAAACAAAACAAAAAAAACCATCTTGGCTTTGGTAAAAATAAATCACCTTCATGTGGTTTACTCTGCTTTGTGTTTCCTCTAGAAACATACAGAGGACAGAAAATACAGGGTGATTACTGATTTGTACCAAGTGCTGTCGATTATCCATGTGATATCTAGGATTTCTTGAACTAAGCGTTGCTATGTGTGCTATATGTCATAAACTGATCTAGCATGAGTATAAATAGCTGTGTAGCCTCAATAGCACTGGTAGCAGCAATGGAGGCACAGCTGAGCTATGCAGAGTACCACCCCTACCAAAACCAGTGGGTATGTACTCAGCATGGCTGAGCCATGCCTCCACTGCTGCTACCAGTGCTACTCCGGCTACACTTCTATTTGTATTTGTGCTAGCTTAATGAGAGAGAGCACGAATATATGTACATGAGCTGGGGAATCACAACCCTTGCTCATAATGTAGACATTGTCTGAAACTCCAAGTCTGAACACCCCAGAATTTTGGGGTTGTTCAGTAGGGGAATCACACCTTTGGCCTTGGGCAAGTCATTTAGCCTCTCTATGCCTCCAATCCCCACCAGGAGCCTGGAGATAACAGTACTCCCCTATCTCACAGTGTTGCAAGGGTAAATGCATTAAAGACTGTGAGGCACTCAGATCCCATGGTCATGGGGCCCACATAAGAACTGAGGAGAGAGAATGAGCGTATGAATCTGAACTTCTCTAGAGTTGTTCAGCTTGCAGGTATTTGTGCAGGCCAGTCTCTGTCAATAGCAGTAAAAATATTGGCAGCAGAAAGTTAGCTGTTTCTATTTACAGCTGCCAGATGCCCAGGTAAGTCCAGTTATAAAGCATAGTGATGAAAGCTTATTTGGAAATCTCAGTTTGCTGAACTATCAGAGGTGATATAATCCACTGAACAGTAAAAATGTAGTAAAAGCAAAGTACCCAGAGGACAGTTCTTTTTAAAATCTTCCAATTCCTTTTACTTCTATAGATAGTTATAGCAGAACCTCCCGCATTTTTGTCACCTCACCACTTATTGATGGGTCATGCATCTACTCTAAAGCAACAGCATGAAAGCTCTTTTCAGAGTAAACATTCAAGGGTGAATAGATACAATATTTCATAGCAAGTATGTTTGCTGCTGGCCATATTCCCTTCTAGGCCTGGCACTAGAGCAGAGGCTCATTACATTGCATGAGAACACTATTCCTGCAGAAATGACTTTGTCATTGGAGCTGCAGTGATGTCTGAGTCCACTAGAACAGATTCCAGACTGCCACCTTTCACAGGCCAGGATCTAGGAGCCAACCCAAACTGCATTTTCTAATCGTGTAGAAGACAGTGGTGAATGTGAAAGAAGTTGTGAGAAAGACGGCACTGTGAAGAAATATGCAATCTCTAGAAACCTTAAAAGCAACTAAGAAATGAGGACCTGTGCCACGAAAAGCAAGACTTTACCTTTCAGATCACTGCAGTTTAAGCCATGAATGTGTCTGGTTCACATTAAATGCTCTGATCTCCCTAATGCAGTGTTATAGGTTACAGTTACAGCTGTTTGTTTTCCAGAGCTTGAGAGAAAATGTGAACTGATACTTAACGATAAAGGAAATCTCTTTACTTTATAATAAATATTCACATCTGCTATTCATCTGTAACAGGGTCAGCACCCGCTGCTCACGAGCACCCCCTTTTGGCCAATTCCATGTCTGCAATCTCTCAGTTTGGAATGGGGTGGCAACCACCTCTCATGGGCACCCCTTTGGATCAGATGTGAGCCTGCTGTTTTTAGTTTGCAGTGGGGTGGCACCCACCTTTTGCAAACACCCCCTCTGTCCAATTGTTTCTTCAGCAGGTCTTCAGGGACTCAGCCCTCTGGTCAAGTCACACACACTGTCTGTAGGTGGAAAGAACAAACAAACACCTTTCCAGGGTACGCAGTCTCTACTTCTCATAGCCGTGGTATGGGACCATACCACCAAACCTTCCTCCCTGGAGACACTGCCTTTTATAACAGTCCAACAGGGACCCATCATGGCACTCTCAGTTGGTGTGTCTGTTTTGGCAGCCCTCCTTGGGCTCAGTCTTTAACCACCAGCAGGGCCCAACACAGTACCCTCGCTTGGTCTGCCTAGGTTCTGGGCTCAGTCCTTACTCAATCTCTGCAGCCAGCCAGGAGCTCCTTCTTAGCTCTCTGAGTCTTCAGCAGCTCTCCCCAGGCTCAGTCTCCTCTGCTCTTTTCTGGGGTGGTGTGAGGCAGGGCTGCAAAGCC
>NW_020683621.1:0-1790 GCF_002925995.2 Terrapene triunguis
GGCTGCCCGGCAAACCGTGAAGCCAGTAGCGCTCGGGCAGCCCTTTTCGCGTGGCTGGGAGGGAGGAGGGGGAGTTAGGGCGGGGACTTTGGGGAAGGGGCGGGGAAGGGGCGGAGTTGGGCCGGGGGTGGGAAAGGGGTGGGGCCAGGGCCCCGTGGAGTGTCCTCTTTTTTTATTTTTTGAGTATGGTAACCCTAGGTCTGGGGCCCCCTGGGGGCCCACAAGCAGGTTTCAGGGGGTCCGCCAAGCATGGCTAGTGTTAGACTTGCTAGGGCTCAGGGCAAAAAAACAAAGCCCCACTGCGCAAGACTGCAGCCCAGAGCCCTGCCACCCGGGGCTGAAGCTGAAGCCTGAGCAACTTAGCTTCGTGGGGGTGCCTTGTGGTGTGGGGCCCTGGGCAATTGCCCTGCTGGCTATCCCCTAACCCCAGCCCTGGCTGTTGTATTCAGAAAAATAATTGTTGTGGCACAGCTGGGCCATGGAGTTTTTATAGTATGTTGAGGGGGCCTCAGAAAGAAAAAGGTTGAGAACCCCTATATTAACAGACTCTCCAAGATTGTGCGTCTATTGCAAATGTAATGCTTTTGTTTACTTAAAAAAGCTAGATGGATTTTGTGCAGCTTTTTTTTACTAATAACTGTATATTTTAATTTAAAAGCTTATTTTAAATAGCAAGTAGGGGAGGAGACTGCAGGGAGTCAGAAGACAGCATACCGGAAATGTCATTGATAGATTTAAGTCCATCAGTTTTGGTCTGAAAATGACCTTTGCACACCAGTGTTTCTCTTTTGTGAATCAAAGCTTATAGACCTCAGATATTATGTAGAATGCCCTAAGGGAATGTGGGACTAAAGGAAGTTATTGTGCCAACTAAACTGGCTATGTGCCTGGGGGACTAACCACTAACTTCAATGGAAAAATAACTTTTCTGTTCTAATATAACTTTGTCAAAAAGGCTCATTAAGAGGTGTTTGGTGGAAGGAAATATTTGTTTGGGGTTAAAAAATTATTTTTAAATATTTATACAGAATCCAGACAAACCCTAGGGATATAGTGAACTTCTATTTCTCATTAAGGTATTTTGCTAGGATAGGAGGCTCTGACTCGGGTGAAAAAAGAATATCTGAAAATGTTACACAATAAATTTCAGGTAAACATGTATGGAATAAAAATCCTACTGATACAGGGTAGTGTTATGACTCATTGCACTCCTGCAACTAAATCTCAGAAGGCACTTGTAGGCTGCTTGAGCAATTTAAATTGTTAAAGAAGAACCTTTTTATTGATTCTTTGCAGTTTCCAGAGCAGAAAAAGATTAAGATGTATAATTTCCTGAAAAGCAGTAGCTAGTAGCATCTAAATGTCTGCTTAGGCCTTGAAACTCCACCACCTGCCTAGCAGTGACCTCTGGCTTAGAGAGGACAAAGACAGAATGTGTGAATTAGTCATTTTATACCATCTTTAAATTAAACTCCTAGTGGGAACTCAGAAAGGGCCAAAATTCAGATTTGATAATGACTTCTATATGTGTTGAGAGTTGCATGGAATTTAGGAATAACTTTAAAACCGCTTCCAGGAAAGGAATTTAGGAATAAACATATAACAGCTTCCTTCTAATCACAAAAACTGAGAATTTTGTTCTAGTGTTATCTAGAACCGATAATCTAATTTGCTTTGTACAGTACAAAACTGATAGTTTAGCTTACTTTACTTTGATAGGTATTAGTGGCCTCAGTGTCAGGGCCGGCTCTACCATTTTCGCCGCCCCAAGCAAAAAAAAAAAAAAAAAA
>NW_020683622.1:0-1126 GCF_002925995.2 Terrapene triunguis
CCCCCCAGCTCTGCCAGTGCCCCTCACTCCCGACCCGCAGCCCCTGCCAGCCCAGCCCTGCGCCCCCCAGCTCTGCCAGTGCCTCTGACTCCCGACCCGCAGCCCCTGCCAGCCCAGCCCTGCGCCCCCCAGCTCTGCCGGTGCTCCTCACTCCCGACCCGCAGCCCCCTGGATATGGGGACTGAGGCCAAATTCGAGGAGGTCTCCGGCCGGAGGCATCCGGAGCGGCCCGGCTGACAAGCCTCCCCCAGCCCCCCGGGGGACGCCAGATGTTGCGGGGGAGGGAAGTGGGGCGGGCGCTCTGTGCAGATGCAGGGGTCTCCCGGGGGGTCTTGGTATGTGTGGGCAGGGAGGGGTCAACTAGCTGCTTAGCTGAGGCCGGATCTGGGTCCTGGAGCTGTTCCACACACCGGCCACCAGGGGGCAACAGAGACCGGCTGGTGGGTTGGGGGGGGCTGGGAGCCAGGACTCCTGGGTTCTCTCCCTGGCTCTGGGAGAGGAGTGGGGGGCTGGGTTAGGGGTTGCCAGCCCCCTGCCACTCGCAGGATTTCGTTCTTGAGGCCAGGCCGGCGCGGGAGCTGCTGTGTGTGTCAGGGCAGAGCGACCCACCTGGGCCAGCTCCTCTGTCTGCTTGTCACACACACACTGATGCCTTGCTCGCACACCCAGAGATGGCTCGCACAAACACTCACACATGCATACATTGACACAGAGTGCTACACTGACAGTGCTACTGACACACTGTCTCTCACACAGACAGAAACACACTGACACACACACCCTGCTCTCTCTCTCACACACACATACTAACAGAAACACACACTCACACACCCTGCTCACTCACACACTGACACACACACTGACTGAGACACACACTCACACACTGACTGGCTGACACTCACACACACACTGACTGACTGATACTCTCTCACACACACTGACACACAGAAACACGCACTGACACACACACACAGTCTCTCTCTCACACACACACACTGACACTCACACACACTGTCACACACACACTGACTGACAATCTCACACACACAGTGACACACACACACTGTCTCTCTCTCTCTCACACAAACACACACACGGTCTCTCTCTCTCTCACACACACACACAC
>NW_020683623.1:0-3399 GCF_002925995.2 Terrapene triunguis
TCGCCAGGGTAAGCACCCTAGCGGGCCGGGCCAGTTTATTTACCTGCCGACGTGGCAGGTTCGGCCGATCGCGGCCCCCACTCGCAGCGGTTCGCCGTCCCGGTCCAATGGGGGTGGAGGGAAGCGGCGTGGGCCGAGGGATGTGCTGGCTGCGGCTTCCCGCCACCCTCATTGGCCCGGGACGGCGAACCGCGGCCAGTGGGGGCCACGATCGGCCGAACCTGCCACGTCCGCAGGTAAATTAACTGGCCCGGCCCGCTAGGTTGCTTACCCTGGCGAGTCGCGTGCCAAACGTTGCCGACCCGTTTTAGTGCATTCCCGCTTTTATTTTAGTCAGAATCCACCCCCTTTATTGTACTGGTAATTTTATGCCTTCTCAGTTGCACAATGTCAGAGTAAACTAAGCACCAGCTCTGCTCTGGGGTAGTAGTGATGACGTGATATTGTCAGCGCTAGTTTAACTGTGCTTTCAATTCTGTTGCAAAACAACATAGAGCCCTTCCCTATTGAAATATAGAAATGAAAGGCTTCTGTTCACCCTTGTTTATCACTGAACGAAACATTGAAGGAGGTTCCAAAAGAAAAATTGAAGCTGTACTTCCCAACAGGCCATGCAGATGGACAATGTATCATGTACTGTATCACAAGTATCAATCAGCCTTTTACAAATCATGGTGCAAATTTAGGCACCCACTAGAGTTGCCAACTTTCTAGACCAGGGGTGAGCAAACTTTTTGGCCTGAGGGCCACATCGGGGTATGGAAATTGTATGGTGGGCCATGAATGCTCACAAAATTGGGGGTAGGGCTGCGGGAGGGGGTGAGGGCTCCGGCTGGGGGTGCGGGCTCTGGGGCGGGGCCAGAAATGAGGAGTTCGGGGTGTGGGAGGAGGCTCCAGGTTGGGGTGCGGGGGAGGGTAAGGGCTCTGGGGTGGGGCTGGGGATGAGGGGTTTAGGGTGCAGGAGCGGGATTCAAGCTGGGACTGAGGGGTTTGGAGGGCGGGAGGAGGATCAGGGCTGGGAGAGGGAGTTGGGGTGTGGGTGGGGGTGAGAGCTGTGGGCTGGGGGTGCTGGCTCTGGGGAGGGGCTGGGGATGAGGGGTTTGGAGCTCAGGTTGAGGCGTGGGCTTACCTCGGGCGGCTCCTGGTCAGTGGCGCAGCAAGGGGGCTAAGGCAGGCTGCCTGCCTGTCCTGGCACTGCTCTGCGCATGCCCCAGAAGCAGCCAGCAGGTCTGGGTCCTAGGTGGGGGGGGAGGGCAGGAGGCTCCACATGCTGCTCTCGCTCACAGGCACCGCCCCCCTCCCCAGCTCCCATTGACTGGTGCAGAGCTGGTGCTCGGGGCACGGGCAGCGCGCGGATCCCTGTGCCCCCCTCCCACGCCTAGGAGCCAGACCTGCTGGCCGCTTCTGGGGTGCAATGCAGTGCCAGCCAGGACATGTAGGGCCTACCCTGCCTTAGCGCTGCAGCACCGCTGACCAGACTTTTAACAGCCCGGTGAGCAGTGCTGACCAGGTTTTCCGGTTGAAAACCAGACACCTGGTCACCCTAACACCCACCCTACAAACTGTTCCATGCAGGCAAATCCCTCCCCTTTTGTGGGACCTCACTATCTTCTAACAACCCAAACACCCTAACAACCCATATATGTTAGAAGATATCTTCCATGGGGGCCTGAGTTTCTTTTGGGAAATATATTGCAGATGAAGCAGACTTTCTCAGGGGAAATTACAGCTCGTTACATGGGAACGTTAATTGGTAATGTAAACCCTATGGAAAACATCCACTTCATCTGCAGACACGAGATACCTGAATTATCCACAATAACCTAATTTTCCAGTTTTTAAAGAGAAGGAAAGCTATTGTACATTTAAAACATGAATTCAGCTATGTCTTGTACATGTCTTTCAAGGCTTATTCCTGCGCACTGATGCCAATGGGAACTTTGCCATTGACTTCAATGAGTGCAGGGCTAGGCCCTGGCTGAATAAATATTGTTATGACCCCTGTCTTTCCTCCCCACCCCATCATTCTGTCATCCCTTGTTATGTAGACTGTAGACTTTTCTGAGGAGGGCCTTGCCTCTCTGTGTATGTGATCATGGAGCCAAGTACGCCTTGGGGTGCTCTGAATAAATTAATAACCATGAACAACTTGCCCACATGGAAAAAAAATTACACTCACAAAATTGCAGTGGCCAAATTAGAGGCAAATTTTGCTCCTAACATCAATAAGGCTTTCTGTGTCATATGTGAGGGTAACATTTCATTTTGCTGAGCTGGAATCCTCTCACTGTATAAATATAGACCCAGTTTTCAACGTTTGGATGTTGCAAAGGGTACTGCCCACACAGCTTGCTGGCTTCATAATTTTTTCTATCAATTAACTCAATTTTTAAACTAGTCAACAAATCTGGGTTTAAATTATTATTAAAATATCTGACTTAATCCCATGAAAACCAAGAAGTTCCAAGTTCCTAGTTCTTGTTCCATCCTTAAATCCCCCATTTGGCAGCTGCCCATGAAGAAGGCATGAGGCTTAGATACCACAAGTGCAAAGATGTCTGGGCACAAGAGGGTGTTGGTGGGAGAAGGAAATAGAATCAAGAAAGCACGACTGAACAAAGCAGTCACATGGATTATAGGACAGATCTGGTTTTTTGATAGTACAGTATTTGCAAACTGTTTCTTTCTGGCAAGAAGCGCTTCTGGCTGTCTGAGTTTTCAGAGCCCTGTGATGAGTAGCATGGCAGCAATTCTCTTTGAACTCAGAATTTCCTGGTTTTTGTGGGTCTCAATTTAAGTCATATCTCTGATAACTTTTTGTGGTCAATTTATAAGAAGGGCAGGCAAAGGGAGAGAGAGACACTTAGTGGAGTGAAAATAATAATGCTTTGTACTTGTACAGTACCTTTTGCACCAAGGACCTCAGAGCATTTTATAGATGGGTAATGTCCCCACTTTACAGATGGGGAAACAGACACACAAAGAAGTGAAGCATTTTGCTTTAGGTCATACCCCTAGTCGGTAGCAAGGCCAAGAGTATGATGTTTCCAGTCCCTTTTCTAAGCATTAGGCCACACTTCTTCTTGGTTAAAAAACCCAGACGCACACAGCAACACATCCACAGAGGGAGAGAGAGAATTATTTAATTGAAGTAAGTACTTGTTTTTGGAGATTACTGTCTGTCTTGCCAATGCCCTAGTGACCTGTCTGCACCCATAATGAGGGCAAACCCTTCTGTGGTTGCATGAGGTCATATTTTTCACTAAATTACCATAGTTGCTGTCATTTCTCCCACAACTCCTTCAAAATATTAGATTACCACAAGGGCATCCTTTATTTCCTCATTTTCGGTGCCATTCTTGATACGACAGAAAGAAAGGCTAACTTGACATACCTGCA
>NW_020683624.1:0-6750 GCF_002925995.2 Terrapene triunguis
GGGGGGGGGGGGCGGCCGGAGGCTTTTTCGCCTGGGGCGGCGAAAAAGCCAGAGCCGGCCCTGGCTGCCTGAAACTGACACAGTCGTCATCACAGTCACAACAGAGTGAAACTACACCAGATCACAGCAGCTGCAACAGCCCTCCATCAAGAAGGGAACTCATCACACAGAGAGGAGGCAGCCCCAGCTCTTGGGAGACCGCAGGGGGGTATGGATGAGCCTGGAGTGGGCTCCGGGATGGGGGATAGGCACAGGGAGCTCCCCAACCAACACCAAGCCCCCCCATCCCCACACCAACTAGTGCAAATCACTGTTCACACGGCTTAGACGCTATTAATCCCTTAATGTAAAGGAAGATTTTAGGGGGATTTTGACCTTTGAACTCTGGAGAAATAGGGGTAGGTAAGGGTACAAGGTCCTGCCCAGAGTGAGCTGTTTGATGCCAGCTCGCACCCTACGATGGGTCAGGGAATCAGTTCCCTTTTGGGTGAAGATGCTTTGTTCAGAGGCATCTTTAAGCCCAGCCACCCGTGAGCAGAGGGGTGGGCTATAAAGTTTGCACTGGCTGCTCCTGTGCTCTCTGCACTTGGAGAGATGAACCCTGGGCACCAAGCACCCACATTCCCAAGGGAGGAGCCACCAGCACCCGAGGCCCCACCATGTCCCTGTAACACTGTGGTGTGATACAGAGTCAGGCAGGAGGTTAGAGTCTCACCCAGCAAGCGCTGCAGGCTCCATGGGACAGGCAGAGGGGACTGGCCCAGGCTGTGGAAGCTGGTGGGGGAGGGGTCTCCAGGCCATCTCTGTCTCTCATCTGCAGCCCTCACCAGCCTGTGGTGGGTCCATGTAGCCCCACTATGGGGGAAGGAACAAGGCAGCTCCCCTGCAGTGCTCCTGAGTGCACTGGACTAGTGTTAGGTGCAGCTGCAGCATCACTAACAGGGACAGATACAGTAAAATCAGAGTCACTGGAACGGAAGGGAGTATGGACAAGCTAACCTGGAGTACCTGCAAGGTTCTTACTGGGCGCCTGTGTGAGTTTTAGTTAAAAGCTGCTTTTGCTGATAAGTGAAAATTATAAGGTTTTGCTGTTGCTAGAGAAATTATTTTAGCCCATTAGGGATTATGATTGGTTAGATGTAGGGGATAGTCATGCTTTGAGTAAAACAATTGGTGAAGGTATTAATAAGAAGAACTTTCATTTTAACTATATGAAGGTGAGAAAACAAGCTCATTGGAACTTAACTTAGCTCAAGGCCAGAACTGCTAGGATTTTTAACCCTTGCATGACCAGACTGTGGAGAAGCCAGAGCCCCAGATGTCACAACCCTGACTGGCCATTAGGAGATGTCTGTCTGCTTTATTGGGAGTGGTGAGCATTAGATGCTTGGTGTGTGTATTCTGCTGATCAATTGTTGATTGCTAATAAATACATGTACATGTTTAAGAATATTCACTGTGTGATAAAGGCTCTTTCACTGGAAAAAGGTCCTGTTAACCCGTAGAGGGTCATTGCACCTGGAGCGGGAGGAGAGAGCTGTAAATTATGAGGGCAATAGAGGAGGTCTTAAGTGGGGTTCTACAGGGATCTGTTCTGGGTCCAGTGTTTAACATCTTTATTAATGACATGGATGTAGGTATAGACAGCATACTGATCAGTGCTACAGATGACACAAAGCTGCAGGGTGGGGCGGGGGGAAGGAGGTTGCCAACACTTCGGAGGATAAAGCTAAAATTCAGAGGGATCTTTATAAATTGGAGAACTGGGCAATAGACAACAAAATGAAATTCAAAATGTGAGGTGCGCCACGTAGGGAAGAAAAAACAAATGCACAAATACGGAATGAGGAAAACTGGCTTGGCAGCAGCACTGCTGACAAGGATCTGGGAGTGGTGGTGTGTGTGTGTTTGTTATTGGAAAGGCTTGAATCATACAAGATAAAGAGTTCAGGTGTACTAAGTGTTTCTTTCAAACTCTGATACTTACATTAAATAAACCACGAAAGGCTGAAAAAGTTTTGAATATGTTTATCTATCTCTATGCAAATATGCCAACAATTACCGTATTTGACAAAACTCATACAAAACTTAAAACTGTTGCCTGAAAGTATTTTTAATGCTAATATCTGCATCTATTTGACATTTTTCTAAATACTTTCTCAAAGTTTCAGATAAATTACATCTTTCTTGGAGATAAGTATCAGAGGGATAGCCGTGTTAGTCTGTATCCACAAAAACAACGAGGAGTCCGGTGGTACGAAAGCTTATGCCCAAATAAATCGGTTAGTCTTTAAGGTGCCACCAGACTCCTCGTTATCATTCTTGGAGGTTATTTTAGGCTATACAGTGGTTTGATTTTATTTTTCATTTAATGCACTAAGAACATAAACAATATAGGCCCTGGGGTATATTTCACACTTGTATGTGTTCATTGAACAGGGGCACTTGTGGTGTGAAAAATGTTTCTCTTGAGTCTGGACCGTGACTATATATTGACCAAGAAATTTGGATTTTGACAAAAAATAATTAACTTCCCCTGCATTAAGGGCTGCTATGAAGAGGACAGTGATCAATTGTTCTCCAGGTGCACTGACAGTAGGAGAAGGGGGAATTTAGGTTAGACATTAGGAAAAACTTTCTAGCTATAAGGGCAGTTAATTGTGGAACAAGTTGTCACAGACTCACAGGCCAGTGCTCTCTTGGCTCTGTATGGCCCCTGAGAGGAACCGCCCTTTAGAGTATTGACCCTACATATGGTCACTCTTTGCTCGGGGTTTAAGCTGTAGGGTTCTCCTCCGCCTCCCAGAACCGCACGTCTGAGCCTTCAGCATGCCTGCCTCTCTCTAGCCTCAGTGATTCTCAGCCAGCGCATCACAGAAGTGTTTATTGTACGTCTGGAGCACAGCACAAGATGTTCTCAGGGGCATCCATCTGGGTCTGTCTCCATCCAGGTGGGTTCAGGCCGCTCTTTGTTCCCAGCCCAGAAGTGACTCCTCCTTTCTGCAGCCCACCCTGTATCACCTCCAAGACCCCGCCTCCATCCTTTGTCTTCTTTCCCAGGCAAACAGATCTCCATGTAACTGTCTCTTCAGCTCTTTATTCTCTCTGCTGCCCATAACTGTCTGGCTCCAAGTTGCAATGGGCCTTCAGGTCATCCGTCGCTAAGTTACAAAGTGTCCAGGCCTTGGTCTGGGATCCAGGCTGTTAGACAGGGTCACACCTAGTCCTCTGCAACAACAAACACCCTCTCCCACCTTAGTGAGACATGCAGCACATTGGGGAAACTGAGGCACAGTATACATACGCAACATTAGGAAAATGCCCCACTTCAGGTTGCCTAGAGAGGATGTGGAATCCCCATCATTGGAGGTTTTTAAGAACAGGCTGGATAAACACCTGTCAGAGATGGTCTAGGTTTACTTGGTGCTGCCTGAGATCAGGGGCTGGACTTGATGACCTCTTGAGGGCCCTACTAGCCCAGCATTTCTATGGCTCTATGAATGGTGAAAAGGACATTAGAGGCTCTTATAAACTAAACGCAGACAGTTATTCCTGTCCAACACAATGCCTCAGCTGATGATGGCAACAGCGCTACCAGCTGCAAGTAGACCAGGCAATTTACCATGTTATAATAATGAAATTCAATTCAGCCAATCCAGGGAATCCCCCCATCCCAGGCTCTTTACCTGGGCGTTTCTTTTTCCAGACGACTACTCCAATTATAACACCCATCAGGACACCTGCAGTGATAACTCCAGCAACAACAGGAATCAGATTGTTATTTGGTTCTGAAATGGAATGGAGAGAATGATCAATGGGGAATCCCTCCCCCCACCACCACCCTCCAGCCCCCAAGTAAAAACCCTCTTTCATCCCACTGCAGGGATCAGTCAGTCAGCTCCCCAGAATAGGGCTGAGTCCTGCGACCATGCACCCCTTCCAGTGAGCACCACACAGCCACCATGCATTACACCCCACCATAGAAAGTCCTGTACACACCCTCTACCACTTCAATTCATAATAAATATGTAGCACTTAAAATAGAAGACTTTTATAACATTAATCAACCTTCATAAACCTCTGTGTGGATTCAGTATCATCCCTGAATTGGAGGGGGAAAAGACTTGCTGAAGGTCACAGAGTGAGTCAGTGCAAGAGCCAGGAATTGACCCCAGGAATCCTGACTTCCAGCCCCTCCTTCTCTAACCCACTAGCCCCCACTGTCCTCCCAGAGCCAAGGACAGAACCCAGGAGTCCTGGCTCCCAGCACCTAAACCTCCCTTGACCACACTGACTTTCATGACTAATGAAACGCAGTCCCATTGTGAGAATCTGGTGACAAAGTGGAAACTGACCTCAAAGCTCTAGATTTCCCTGCCATGAATGGAGTTACAGACACAATGCATGCTTTGAGGGGGGCAGGAAGTTAAGAGGGGAGGATAGAAATATTTTAATACTCTTCTTGGTATATATAAACCTGTTAAACCCTGAGTTCTGTATACACTTTCAGTTTCACTAATCAGCTTCTCCTGTTGTCTGAAAGACACACATAATAATACAGCAAAAAGAAAAATATTTATAAGAGAATAAGGAAATGTGATTTGACACAAAAATTGGCAGGGGACATGGTAGCAGGATTATGATGTGAAACCATCCGCTGACTAGATTTCCAGTGAAGGCTGCCCTTTTAGAAATTGTTTGCACTTCCAAATGTTGCATTTTTCCACATCCCAATTAACCAAGCAAAAAGATGGCTGGAAGGCAGCTCCATGTGTAAAAAATTCTCGCTCAACTTTCTTATATTAGGGGTGTAGGAGACTTTCCCCGCTGATGCAGGGCTCTAATCTGCCTCCTCGCTCCATTCCAAGGTCATACCCTCTCTTCCAGCATCACTGCGCACAGAAACAAGCTGCTCTCAACATTAAACATCTCTCTCTGGCCACATAGGCAAGAATGGGCAAGGCCTGCAGAGTTGAGTTTATGAGAGCCTGCTGAATTATAGAATCATAGGACTGGAAGAGACCTTGAGAGGTCATCTAGTCCCGTCCCCTGCACTCATGGCAGGACCATGAGTGCATGAAGTTGAGACCAGGCTGCAAGCTAAAGCAAAACCAATTCTGTCTGGAAATAAGGGGCAGATTTAAGCTTCCCCTGGGATGTCTCCATCCCTTGGAGACTTTACATCTGGAATGGGCATCTCTTTCTGAAGGATCAGATCTAGTTTGCCCACAGATGACCAGACTGGATGTCAGGATCCCTGCTGTGATTCCCCCCTGCCCTGGGCTATGCAGAAGCTCAGATCAGATGATTAGAATGGTCCCTTCAGGCCTTAATGTCTCATTGTTAATCTTCTCCCTTCAGAGACACTGTATTGCTGAGATGTATCCAGCAAACTGGAGAGCAAGACATGAGCCCCAGGCACTGCAGACCCCAACTCTAGCACGAGAACTTGACTGCAGAGGGACAGGGCCAAAGAGGACAGGGCCTCACAGACCCTGAGGAAATTCCAGCTTCAGCCTATAAATCCGAATGAGAATTTTTCAGGGGTTGAGTTTAATGGATTCCCCCTCCCCCACTAGGAACACAGACAAAACACACAAACTCCTTACCCCAGGTGATGGAGAGTGGCTCTAACAGGCTTTCATGCTCCACGTGACATGAATAATGGGCTTTGATCTTGGGATCGATCTCCATTGTCACCCAGGTCTGGTAGGTTCCATCCCCACTGGGTAGGATGCCTTCAGAGTAGGTCTCTTGCTGTCTGCTCTCCCCATTTCTCAGCCAGGTCACAGTGATGTCCCGTGGGTAGAACCCACTGACCTTACAGAAGAGGGTGGTGAGGCCGTCATGAGATGCCCTGTCACTCACTCTAGCTGTTGGGCGCACTGGGAAAAAGAAGAAATTGAAGTTAGTTGTTTTCAAGCTCTAATCCAGGCAATTTTTGCTGGAGCTTTGCAGCATGAAATTCTGAGACCCCAGCAGTGGGAGAGGATGAAAGTTCATGAGACGGAATCCCTCTGATGAGAGAGAACCATCATGTTCTAGAATTCCTGTGCTGAATTCACAGCATCAGCAACGGTGAATCCTGAATCCAGGTCCCTGACCTGGCCTCTGCTCCCAACCACAGTGACAGAAGTACCTTGAATTGCTTCACTAAGCTCCAGATAGAGGTGTCACAGATGTCAATCCTTAATTACATGCTACATTTGTGCCCATCTCCTCTCAGTCCCTGGATATGAAAGAGGAAATAATCTTGCCCTAGCCATGGAGCAAAAAATGAACTAGATAAATTGACCAATTAGAGATGAAAAGGACCATTAAACAAAAAGTGACACACAGTGCTAAATTGCCCCTCAAACAAGCTAATATTAATTGGCTAATTTCTTGTAGGTTGGTACCAAAACTCTTTACCCCAATATTATGGATTTCGAAAGGATTTATACACGTTGAAAAATCAGTTTCCCACCCCTTGGCACGGAAATACACATTACAAATGCCAAGAAGAAAAAGCCATACACAGCAGTGTAAAGAGGGCCAAGGACAAGATAATGTTCTGCTGAGGTTTGTGAGAGAAATAAGCAACTGGTATAATTTTTGCAAAAAAATGGGTACAAATTTCAAGTAACCCTGAACAGCAAGCGCAAACTGTTTGGAAAGGGAAAGATTAGGGTGTATAAAAACAACAAGGAGTCTGGTGGCACCTTAAAGACGAACAGATTTATTTGGGCATAAGCTTTCGTGGGTAAAAAC
>NW_020683625.1:0-3904 GCF_002925995.2 Terrapene triunguis
GCAGCTCAGTGGACCCTTAGCAGAGGTGGCGGCTGAAATGCCTAAGGAACACATGAACAGTTATGAACTTTTTAAAAACAAGGCCAGACTCAGAATGGGGCTAACACCCGAGCATGCCCGTCGGCGGTTCAGAGCCCTAAGGTGGAAACCAGATGTGTCATTTACCCGGCATGCCTACCACATTGACAAAAATTGTGATGCCTGGGTATCAGGAGCAAATGTTAAATCTCTGGAAGATCTGCTTTCCCTAGTAAAAATGAAGCAGTTTTTAGAGGGTGTTCCTGAGGAAATAGAAAGGTACATCCTAGATGGGAAGCCCAAAACTGTAACTGAGGCGGGGGAGATTGGAGCCAAATGGGTGGAGGTGACAGAAAAGAAAAAAGCTAGTAGCAGTTGGAGCGAATATCAGAAGGGGCAAGCCGAAACAAAACCTTATCACCGGGGACAACCCAAGGCCCCACCCACATCCCAAGGGAAACCCCAGACGCCTTCTCACCCCACCACACCAGTCTCCATCAACCAACATCGCTCCGGTGATACCTTAGCAGGGCGATGTTTTAAATGTAATGAACTGGGGCATATAAAGGCTCACTGCCCCAAGAACCCCAACCGATTACAGTTCATTACACCCCAGTCACACCAAAGAGCCCCAGACCCAGATGCCTCTCAAATACCCTCGGAGCGAAGGGAAACCTTGAGAGTGGGCGGAAAGAAGGTTATCGCTTGGAGGGACACAGGGGCACAAGTGTCAACTATCCACCAATCCCTAGTGGACCCCAAACTCATCAACCCGGAGGCTACAGTGACAATTCAACCCTTCGTGTCACAGTCTGTAACCTTGCCTACAGCCAAGTTGCATGTCCAGTACAAGGGCTGGTCAGGAATGTGGACTTTTGCAGTCTATGACAATTATCCCATCCCCATGCTACTGGGGGAAGACTTGGCCCACCATGTAAAGCTAGCCAAGAGGGTGGGAATAGTCACCCGCAGCCAGGCTAAGCAAGCTTTCACCCCCATCCCTGTTCCTGAGCCGTCCACCAGGGCCCCGCCTGTGTTACCGGAGACCCAAATACAGGTGGTGGAACCGGATCCCCTGCCAACGACTGCAACAGCCGTAGTGGATCCAATCCCAGAGACCCAGCCAAAGCCAGTCCCGGGACCGGAACTGGCAACGCAACCAGCACCAGAACCATTGCCAGCACTGAGTCCAGCGCTTGCAACCCCGTCTACAACTCCAATGCCAGAGGACACCAGCGAGCCTGAACTGGCGGAAGCAGCAGATAACCTTACCCAAGAGGCTCAGCCAGAGCCTGAGATACCACATAGTGCACCAGCGGACAGCGGTTCACAGTCAATGGAAACAGCCCCAGCACCTGCATCGCTTCCAGAGGGACCAAGCCCCAGTCCACAGTCCAAGGAGGAACTGATGTCTCCAGCATCAAGGGAGCAGTTCCAGGCCGAGCAGGAAGCAGATGACAGCCTTCAGAAAGCTTGGGCGGCGGCGCGGAGCACCCCACCGCCTCTCAGCTCTTCTAACCGATCCCGGTTTGTTGTAGAAAAAGGACTTTTATACAAGGAGACTCTTTCTGGTGGGCACCAGGAAGACTGGCATCCTCAAAGACAGTTGGTAGTTCCCACTAAGTATCGGGTAAAGCTCTTGAGCTTAGCCCATGATCATCCCAGTGGCCATTCTGGGGTGAACAGAACCAAAGACCGGTTGGGGAAGTCCTTCCACTGGGAGGGAATGGGCAAGGATGTTGCTAATTATGTCCGGTCTTGTGAGGTGTGCCAACGAGTGGGAAAGCCCCAAGACCAGGTTAAAGCCCCTCTCCAGCCACTACCCATAATTGAGGTCCCATTTCAGCGAGTAGCTGTGGATATTCTGGGTCCTTTCCCAAAGAAGACACCCAGAGGAAAGCAGTACGTACTGACTTTCATGGATTTTGCTACCCGATGGCCGGAAGCTGTACCCTTAAGCAACACCAAGGCTAAAAGTGTGTGCCAGGCATTAGCAGACATTTTTGCCAGGGTAGGTTGGCCCTCCGACATCCTTACAGATTCGGGAACTAATTTCCTGGCAGGGAACATAAAAAACCTGTGGGAAGCTCATGGGGTGAATCACTTGGTTGCCACCCCTCATCACCATCAAACCAATGGTCTGGTGGAGAGGTTTAATGGAACTTTGGGGGCCATGATACGTAAATTCGTAAATGAACACTCCAATGATTGGGACCTAGTGTTGCAGCAGTTGCTTTTTGCCTACAGGGCTGTACCACATCCCAGTTTAGGGTTTTCACCATTTGAACTTGTGTATGGCCGCGAGGTTAAGGGGCCATTACAGTTGGTGAAGCAGCAATGGGAGGGGTTTACGCCCTCTCCAGGAACTAACATTCTAGACTTTGTAAGCAACCTACAAAACACCCTCCGACACTCTTTAGCCCTTGCTAAAGAAAACCTAAAGGATGCTCAGGAAGAGCAAAAGGCCTGGTATGATAAACATTCCAGAGAACGGTCCTTCAAAGTAGGAGACCAAGTCATGGTCTTAAAGGCGCTCCAGGCCCATAAAATGGAAGTGTTGTGGGAAGGACCATTCACGGTCCAGGAGCGCCTAGGAGCTGTTAACTATCTCATAGCCTCCCCCACCTCCAACATAAAGCCTAAGGTATACCATGTTAATTCTCTTAAGCCCTTTTATTCCAGAGAATTAAACGTTTGCCAGTTTACAGCCCAGGAAACAGATGACGCGGAGTGGCCTGCAGGTGTCTACTACGAAGGAAAAAGGAATGGTGGCGTGGAAGAGGTGAACCTCTCCACGACCCTGGGACGTCTGCAGAGACAGCAGATCAAAGAACTGTGCACAAGCTTTGCACCGATTTTCTCAGCCACTCCAGGACGGACCGAACGGGCATACCACTC
The DNA here is from genome assembly GCF_002925995.2 of Terrapene triunguis. Classification (NCBI taxonomy): domain Eukaryota; kingdom Metazoa; phylum Chordata; order Testudines; family Emydidae; genus Terrapene; species Terrapene triunguis. The sequence continues at coordinate 2,917 of NW_020683625.1, forward strand.
CATTGACACAGGTAATGCTCACCCAATTAGAACCCCACCCTACCGGGAGTCACCTCATGCCCAAACTGCTATACAAAGGGAGATCCAGGACATGCTACAGATGGGTATAATCCACCCCTCTACCAGTGCATGGGCATCTCCAGTGGTTCTAGTTCCCAAACCAGATGGGGAAATTCGCTTTTGCGTGGACTACCGTAAGCTAAATGCTGTAACTCGTCCTGACAACTATCCAATGCCACGCACAGATGAGCTATTGGAGAAATTGGGACATGCCCAATTCATCTCTACTTTAGACTTAACCAAGGGGTACTGGCAAGTACCACTAGATGAACCCGCTAAGGAAAGGTCCGCCTTCGTCACCCAGGCAGGGGTGTATGAATTCAATGTACTCCCTTTCGGGTTGCGAAATGCACCCGCCACCTTCCAAAGACTTGTAGATGGTCTCTTAGCGGGATTGGGAGAATCTGCAGTTGCCTACCTCGATGATGTGGCCATTTTTTCTGATTCATGGACAAAACACCTGGAGCACCTGAAAAAAGTCTTTGAGCGCATCTGACAGGCAGGACTAACTGTTAAGGCTAAAAAGTGTCAAATAGGCCAAAACAGAGTGACGTACCTGGGGCACCAGGTGGGTCGAGGAACTATAAATCCCCTACAGGCCAAAGTGGATGCTATCCAAAAGTGGCCGGTTCCAAAGTCAAAAAAACAGGTCCAATCCTTCTTAGGCTTGGCCGGATATTATAGGCGATTTGTACCACACTACAGCCAAATCGCCGCCCCGCTGACAGACCTAACCAGAAAGAAACAGCCAAATGCAGTTCAGTGGACTGATGAGTGTCAAAAGGCCTTTAACCAGCTTAAGGCAATACTCATGTCTGACCCTGTGCTAAGGGCCCCAGACTTTGACAAACCGTTCCTAGTAACCACAGATGCGTCCGAGCGAGGCGTGGGAGCAGTTTTAATGCAGGAAGGACCGGATCAAGAATTC
>NW_020683626.1:0-1929 GCF_002925995.2 Terrapene triunguis
AAAAGAGGACGTATGGTAACCCTAGGCAAGAACCCCAGAATTCAAGCAACGGAAGGCGTTGGGGAACTGGGTGCTCCAAGGCGCACAGGGTGAGCACGTCCGGGGAAACAGAACAGCGTGAGCTGCGTGTCCTGATCGCTCCCGAGAACCGAGCACCAGGGCAGATCCTCCACTGGTGTAAACTGAGCAGCTTCACCAAAGTCATGGGAGTCTACACCAGGGGAGTGCCTGGCTCTAGAATTGTTGAAGCCATGTCTGTTTCGCTGGGGGAGGGGAGAGTTTCTGTTCTCCGGATCAGTCCTGCCAGGTGCTCAGCACCTTCCACTGCTATTGCAGGATAAGTCCCAGTGGGTGCCGCTTTACCAGATTCTCTGCGTGTCCAATTCTTTTCCTGTTCTCGGCCGAGGTGAAGGTGCTGCATTCCCCTGGGGCCGTGGGGCGGCCTGGCTGTGATGAGCACATGCAGCTCCACATGCGGACGCTCAGCCTGGCCTGCCATCAGCCTGGAGGTGTCTCAGGCCAGGCTTCCAGTGCGCTGTCTTTTTGTTCTGTGTTTGTGCAGCGCCTGGCACAAGGGATCCTGGCCTGTGACTCAGGCTCCTAATGTCAATACAAGTAAATAAAAATCACTTGACCTGTCACTGAAATGCAGCTACCTCTGGGCTGAAACCCAGCAGCTTCTTAAACTACAGTGTAGAACAGTTTTGGGAAGAAACAGAAAAGGAGCTTGTACCTAGTGCACAGATCAGTGCTACACACACAAAGCAATTGCCCAAGCTGGGGTGTAGCCAGGATGCTGGAGCAAACGCCCTGGCCCCTGGCTAAAGGTACCCTGGAGCCTGTCATGCCCACAAGCCCTGATGATCTCATTTTTACATCTCTCCTGCAGGATGGCTCCAGCACAGCGCCCCCTAGGCCTCCCCTGCTGCACTGCCTGAGGGCAGTACTTGGGGTTCCACGAGAGAACCGCCGCGGCAGGCAGTCGGGCTCAGGGCCTTGGGCTAGAAATAGCAGTCGAGACGTTCGCACTCGGCCTGGAGCCCAGGCTCTAGGACCCTGAGGGAGGGAGAGTCCAGGTCTACATTGCACTTGGCTAAGTGCAGACAGGCCCTCTGAGGCCGCCCATCCCAGGCCTGGCCCAGCTAACCCTGCTTAGTTTGTGGGGGGTAAAAGGGGCATGGCACCACAGGAGGCAGCGGCAAGGCAAGGGCTCTGGACTTGCCTGGCAGCCTGGGGGGCTGGCTGGGGGGCCGGCGTCTTCTGCCTGAAGGGGAGGCCAGATACGAGTCCCCAGGGAGGGGGCTCTGCAGGGGGAGGGTCAGGGAGGGGTTGGTCAGAACTAGGATCCCAGCAGTGACCCTAGCACAGGCGTTTCCTTTGGCCAGGCCAGGGTTGACGGCAGCCGCCAGTAATGAGCCCCCACCCCTCTCGCTGCCCCACTTGTTCTCTGCTGAGCTCTTAGCATCTGAGCGGAGAACAGGAACCAGCCCCCCAGACACCAGGGCGGGGGGATGGGCAAACCAGGTGCTGGCAAACCAGAACAGGCTCAAGCAGACACCGCAATAGGACACTCTGGATGTGCCAGGGCACTTCAGTCCCAACCCGCAGCCCCCCGCCACCCCAGCCCTGGGCTCCCCCTGCCCCACAGCTCTGCCGGTGCTCAATCCTGACCCGCAGCCCCCACTATCCAAGCCCTGGTCTCCTCCTGCCCCACAGCTCTGCCGGTGCCCCTCAATCCCGACCTGCAGCCCCCGCCACCCCAGCCCTGGTCTCCCCCTGCCCCACAGCTCTGCCGGTGCCCCTCAATCCCGACCTGCAGCCCCCTGCTGTCCCAGCCCTGGGCTCCCCCTGCCCCACAGCTCTGCCGGTGCCCCTCAATCCCGACCCGCAGCCCCCTGCTGTCCCAGCCCTGGGCTCCCCCTGCCCCCC
>NW_020683627.1:0-1173 GCF_002925995.2 Terrapene triunguis
TGCCACTCAGACCAGCGTGTCTGGCTCCGCGCAGCGCCAGACACACTGCTGCATACATGCTGCCGTGCTCCCCCGCGGAGCTACAGCCCCCCTCCCCCCCAGCACCTGCCTTCCAGATTTGAACACCTCAAAATTCAGGAGTGTTCAAGCTCAATTTGGGCAGCTGTTACTTCATTTCTCCCAAATCAGATATACTGATCCACTGTAACTTGCTGTAGAAAAAGTAGGATAAAATTGAGCAAGAAATGCTTCCCAGTGGTTATTAGGACTGGAATTGCTATTTTCAACAGCCATTGCCTTGTTTGTTTGTTTGTTTAAAAGGAAGACAGTGATATTGCATTGGCAAATTCCCCATAGAAAGAAAGAGTGGAACAAAAGAATAATAAAGGCACCTCAACTTTTCCTCATTTATGTAGGACAGTCTTATAATATGCATCCAGATATCCTCTACTCACACAAGCTGAAAATTGTTCCACTTTACTGCAGTTCTGTAACCATATGGGAACCAATCCTGTCTGTGTTCTGTGCACATCTAAAATTCCTGCTGAATGACCTGCCGTGGGAGTGAGTTACCAGTGACCCAGGGCTGCGGCGGAAGGAGGGTGCAGGTGTGTGGGGGGGAGAGAGCCCAGGGCTGGGGCGGCAGGAGGTGTGTGTGGGGGGCAATGGTGGGGGGGAAATGAGGGAGCCCAGAGCTGGGGCGGCAGGGGGTGTGGGTTGGGGGGGGGAGAGCCCAGGGCTGGGGCAGCAGGGGGATGCGGCGAGGAGCCCAGGGCTGGGACGGGGAGCAGCCAAAAAATTTTTTGCTGGGGCGGCAAAAAATCTAGAGCCGGCCCTGGGGGTTGGGGAGAGAGAGAATAAGGGTGGGTGAAAAACAAGATGCTCCAGAAACAGCCTTGCAATGTAGGAGAACCTGGCTGCTTCTCAGGACTGAACTGTAACAAAAAATGGATACACAATATGAAACCCCATTACTGCTGTGAAGCCTCCCCAGTCCAAAGTATTCAATGTACCCTAGCAAACTTGTATATCTTACTGCGCCAATGCATCTGAAGTGAGGTTTTTTACCCACAAAAGCTTATGCCCAAATAAATCTGTTAGTCTTTAAGGTACCACCGGATTCCTTGTTGTTTTTGTGGATACAGACTAACACGGCTACCCCTGATATTTGTG
>NW_020683628.1:0-8487 GCF_002925995.2 Terrapene triunguis
CCAGACCTAGACCCGCTCCCCCTCTAGTGCACCCCTCTGCCCAGGGGCTGCTAGACCCGGAATCTTCTCCGCCTGCACCCCAGGGACACCCCGCACCCCAGGGCTCCTCAGCCCCTGAGTCCCGCGTCCCCCTTCCCGCACCCCGATGGCGCCTTCAGATCCTGAATCTCCTTCCCTGTACCCCACAGACACCCCGTTGGACCCCAAGGGCTGCCCCGACCCTGAGTCCCCGCCTCACCCTGAGACCCACCCTGCCCCACATAGTCCCATTCCCCCAGGCCCAGCACCCCAAACGCAGACATTGCTGCACAGGTGTCTTTTGTCTGGTGGCTTCCTCCTTCACAGCCCCACATGTGAGTCCTTGATCTTTGCCCTCACTAGTTCAGAGTTTAGTTAGAACATTCCCAAAGGTTTTCTTGTCCCCAGTATTGCCAAACTCAAATGGTCAGGGGTCACGCATCAGCCCCCCAAAATCATGAGATATTTGTAAAAAGGTGTATGGGTGGTTAACCCATCTGCTTTTTAAACTCTCCATGCCCATCCACAGAGTTTGTGTGACAATTACAATATTGTCAATTCTTACACATTTATAGTGAGTAAGGCAATTTTTTGCTCCCTGCTGCCTGAACTCTCACTAGTCCAAACACATAGTAAGAGACAGTTATAATCTAGAACAAAGCACACTAGTGAGTTTGTGACGTAGGAACTGGGACTCCACTACGGTGACCAGATGTCCCGATTTTATAGGGACAGTCCTGATTTTGGGGTCTTTTTCTTATATAGGCTCCTATTACCCCCCACCCCGTCCCGATTTTTCACATTTGTTGTCTGATCACCCTAGACTCCACTCACTTATCTCATATAGGAGGTATCTATCTTCCATGAGTTAGGAACAATTATTAATTCCAGATGAGCTGAGCTCAGGATTCAAACTGGTAACCTGCAAGTAAAAGGCAAGATAGCTCGTCAGCAATAACCTGAGGCATCTAGTCAGCACAACCTCTAACATTACATCTTGGAGGGTGAAACTTGCTTTGTGGAAAGATAAATTTATTAAATCAAGTTCTGACCATTTTGAAGCTTACATAGGCAAGATCATCCACTCTTTGCATGCACCGGTATATTTTCCCCACAAACACTTCAGACTCAATCACATTCTCAGGATATGTCTACACTGCAAAAAAAGTGTGTTCCTAACTCAAGTTAGCTAATCTGCATTAGCCAAATTGGAGTAAAATAGCAATGAATGAAGACACAACAATTTGGCTTTTAATTGATGTTAGAACTTGGAGTTAAAACCTATAGGCAGCCTGGGGTTGTACTCGAGCCGCAAACCTGAGTTAAAAACCGAGTTGCTATGTCTTCACTGCTATTTTAACCCAAGTTAATGCAGGTTATCTAAACCAAGTTAAGGACATACCTTTTTTTCAGTGTAGACATACTCTTAGTCTGCCACCTCCTGTTTTAAGAGGGGCAGACTTTATAAAAATACAAGAGTAAAAACGTATTAACGAAATATAAATACGTTTTGCAGTATAAAATCATTTCAACAATTACCTCAGGGTACATAAGCTTTTATACATATGTATTTTTTACCCCCTCATAAATTATCAACAGGATTGGATCCCACAACCTTGAAACTTCACTTACAGGAGCAACTGGTACAGAGGAAAGCATGCTGTTATCCTCTGTGAGGAGACATACCACCCACATTGCCAGTGAGTTACAACACAACTATTTGTGACACATTACTACTCTGGATATGAGATTTTGGGTTTCCCCTCTTGGCTGCAGGAGTAGATCATGGATCTAGAAGTTAAAGGCAGCATAGCCAAATATAACAATGCCCCTATTTGAGTAGTCTTTGGGGAATGAACCTGGGACCTCTGCAAAAGACATGAGCCTCAAGCACTTGAGCTCAAAGAATCAGATCTCTTAATATGGAAGGTAGGAGCAGCAACAGTCATAAGACTGCAGCTGCATAGAGCTGCAATGTCCTTCCTTTTCTACAAACAATAACAAAACCCAATCACCAGTCATCACACATCACACTCAACTATACCAAAGAAAATCTTATGCCCAACACATCTCTGCTTATTTCTCATTGGATTGATGATATAAGGCTGTCCACCCTGCAGAACCATGAGCACAACCCTCCCTCATTGATTTCGGTGGGAGCTGTGCATGAAGAACAACTGTATGTTCTCTATAACCTAATAACACCCGTTAATATTAGTTATTCATTACAAGTGACAAGCTGGACAATTTGACTTACATGTTCAGTAAAAATAATGATGCCAACTATATTCAATTTAATTCCTAAAACAGTCTCCCTCTTAGGGTGACCAAATAGCAAGTGTGAAAAATTGGAATGGGGGTGGGAGATAATAGGCACCTTTATAAAACAAATCCCTGAATATCGGGACTGTCCCTATAAAATCAGGACATCTGGTCACCATACTCCAGCTCCCCCTTATTGGATTTGATGTTGTCTGGGCTTTCTTAAAAAAATAATCTTTGAATGGTCATTAGCAGAGATAAGCTATCTCTCTGTTCAATAACTTCATAATTTAACTGCTACAGTAGAAATTTAATATAGTCCCATGTCAGGAATATCTCAGGAACTGCTATTTCCCACATGAACTTCATTTATGTTAAAATGAACCTTTTACCTGAAGTCCCTGTGTACCTTTCAATGATGATTCATCTTCTATTAAGTTTTAAAGACTAGGATACAAAATCAAAGAATTACTATGGCCTTATGATTTTTTTCAAATATATTTTTCATTCATAGCGCTTCAGGGAAAACCAACTCAATTTACCAAATTTGCATAAACATTATATAGCTTTTCCAGGGCTAATCGCAACCTCAATCCCCCATTCTGATTTGTGTTGATGCAACTGTAATCAAACTTCAGCTTATTACCTCACCTAGTAAAGCAGATCAAACATTTATAGCTTGCAGTAGACAGTTCTCAGAAAAAAACCCGTTCACTGGGAATTTAAGTTCTAAATATACCAAAATTTGATAAAATAATGGAGATCTATTATTTCACAGTTTCAATGATATTATCCTGCAGAATGTTTGCTATGTCAGAATTAGTGAGAGTTTCATTTGTTTGTATTTATATTTTTGCCCAGATCAGATAAGGAATGTTCCAAGACTGTTTTCAGCACAGAAAAATTTGTAAACAGTTAGAGAATGGAATAATAAAGTATTCAGATGTCATGTTGTCAACAAGGAATATGCATGTAATCAATTCCCTTTGTAATAATTTGTCCATATTTATAGTGTACTCCCCCTCTGCAGAACATTTAAGCAACATTATATTTGAAAGACTTCCACTACTAAAGTTCTGTGCTGCTATAAAAGGGATATTAGCATAGTGATTCTCAATCTTTTCCATACCATGAACACGTTACAGTACAACAAAAGAGTTGACTTGTCTCTCCCCTTTTCCATATAGCCATAGAGAAAGAGGGAGGAGGGGTTGGATTGTGACCCTACTGGATCTGTTTGTTACCCTTGGAGTATAAACCCAAGATCTAGCAGCTTCTTTGTCCCCCAGCCAACAGTGGACTATGTGAGTTGAATTTCTGTAGGGGCTCAAGCAAGTGCCTGTGCTTAAGGCCAGTGCAGGCAATAAAAATGATGCTTAGCACTTACATAGTCTTTTCCTCAAAATGTATTTCTCTATATGTGCACATTCATCTTCAGAGTGCTACCCCCTATGTTAATCTTCACAACATTCTTGTTGTAAGTATTATTCAGTGGAAATTGAGGCAGAGAACTTGCCCTAGGCCACAAAGGGAGTTGGAATCAGCGGCAGACCTAAGATTAGAAAACAGAATTCTTTGCATCCAGCCCTGTGTTCAGATCACTGGATAAGAGAAAACCTCAGAAATCAAATTTATGAAGAAAACTAGAGGGGCAAGTAGTTGGGAGTCAGAAAGTGCTAAGTTTTCATTCTGGTTCTGTGTGCCTCTGGGCAAATTATTTCACCTCTGCTGCAATTTCCCCAACTTTAAGACCGGAATAATAGTACATATTTACTACCTTACAGGAGCATGGAGATTAAAGTTATTTGCCACATTAAATGTTAAAAAAAAAAAAGTAGGTCTCCAATATCACACATACAGTACGTCTGATTAGAGAGAGCCAGATTCAAATATATCAGTGATTCTCATACTGTGGATCGCGACCCTATTTTGATGTGGTAACCAGGGCAAAGAACCCCTGCCCAGAGCCCCTCACCCACAACCCAGAGGGGGGCTGAAGCCCCGAGCTGGGCTGAAGGTAAGGGGTCACAATTTTTTCTAGTGGGGGGAGGGTCACGATTTTTTTAAAGTCCAAATGGGGTTGCCAACACAAAAAGTTTGAGAAACACTGAAATAGATAGGCCACAACGTCCAGTATATTACCTCTGGCTATGGCCAATATTTGATTCTAAAGAGAACAGAAACCATCTACAATGTGTGTGGGGGAAGAGCTCCTTGCTTCCTGCAAGAAATGGCTCATTCCAGTGAAATATATTTTCATGGCTATGTTTCTTTCTGATTTAAAGAGGTAGGTGAACGTGTGAGAAACATTTCTGCATGGATAAATAGCAACCTAAAGTTACACTGGGGTGCAATTCACTCCTCCCTGCCCACATTCCAAAAATCAGACTGTATGTGATGAACTAAAAGCATTTGTGAAGGAATTCACTCAGCCATACAGATAGGACCGGAGTGTCCAGCACTTATGTGCATGCTCTTCCACACTATGGGCCTTCCCCTGTACCAGCCTAGACACAGCCAGGGTACAGATCCTCTAAAATGCATACAGGGCTTGCAGAGTTACCCCTACATGCCTTTGCCACTACCCCTTGTAACTCTTTTGCACTGGTTTAAGGCATGCAGAAGGTTTGCACAGACCTTCTGCACCTTGGTCAATTTTACAATTATCACTGTAAGTGGAAAACTTCAAATGATTTCAGTTCAGTGGGACCAGAATTGGGCCCCAAATGGAACTTTTAAACCTGTTTCTTCCTCAGGATACAGAGTATTTGGAATTTTTTAATAAACTTTAGGGAAATGATCCTCTTGATTTAGGCCAGGTAATGAAATGTTTAAGTCTTGTTTTAAATGATGTACATATTTTAAAAATAAGAAAAAACACACAATCAAAATATTTGTATGCTTAATAAAATTAATATTATTCCAATGCTACATATGCTGCACAATTACTGAAAAATTACAGCATGAACATTACAAATGAAAGTGATCAAAAATAAGTCTATACAGTGTTAATGTTACTGTACCTTACCAGACCAGCTTCAGGGGCTGCATAATTGTTTCTGCCAACCTATAAATTTCTGAGTAACAACAAAATCATTGTGATTTTTCTTACTAAATAATTCATACATTACAAAGCATGTATGTAACAAGACCCATGAATCACTAAGCATATACAGATCACATCTAATGGCATTTCTTCTTATAAAAATAATTCCAATAGATTTATATATTTGGATTAACTACAATACATTGACTTTATAAACATATATAATTTTATCGAAAAAAAAAACAACCAATTTAAAGAGTTCTTTAGGAAGTGGTGTGTTTTTAAATTTGCATTTTAAAATTGAAAGAGTTCCCTGATCAGACTACTTGTGTAAAGAACTGCTTTGCATCATGTTTTACAGGTTGATTCTATCGGGATTATTAATATCACTGAAAGTAATAAACTGGGTTTTATAATGAACTAGTACAGTGCTCATAAACTGTGCTTAAAGTGATGCAATCATTTAAAAAATAACTCTTAGCCATACATATTCTACCTTACCAAACAAATAATGATTCCAAACTGGCTGATTTTACAATGCAGAGTATTCCATCATTTCAAAATCTTAATAGCTTCATCACAATTTTAAATGCTGAATAGATACACATTTGTGTTTCATGCAACAATTTCCTCATTCAGACTTTGTTTATCTGCATAGTTTATAATTTGAACATGCACAAAAATCATGGGTTTTACCCAACTTCTCAGCAGACATTTAATAGCTATTTGCTATACAAAGACTTCATATTTTATAAAATATACCATAGTGCATTGACTAGTATTATCATAAATAATTAAAACTAAACAACACTTATCTAAGAAGCAATGTACATTTTATGATGCATTATCCTAACTTATTTAAGCTGCATTTTTTCCACATACTAATTGACAAGGGTCAATAATTGGCAATGAGTATCCTAATCATTAATGAAAATTAGTGAGGTTGTACTATACACGTATTACAGGTTTTATTTAAAGGAATTTTTTTTAATCCCTAAATTAAGATGCCATTACTGTCTCTCAAAGTCCACTTTGCTGTAGTTATCAAGTGGATTTAAATTGAATGATAATGCTCAAAAGGTGTGTACAGCTAAGTACTTCCATACAAATGTACGGTTTGAGAAATGCACAGATTTTAGATCGAGTTCTATTATCTTATGCTTCTAAAGCTAGCAAGATTATAGAGGAAGATTAAGGCATGTTACAGTAAACAATTTACCTTACATGGCCAAGTAAAATAAAATAATGTAGGAACCCAAGGAGAATGAAGCCAAGTTGGTTCAAGACATAGGTCCACAAGCAAGAAATCTAAGTAAGCCGGGGGATACCGTATAGCTGCATGTGGGTTTTGTTAAATTTGGTCTTTTAAATGGCTTGCTCTTTTTTATATTTAGAGGCAGCATGGCCTAGAGAACTAAGCAAGTGACTGGCTGGAGCTAGGGACTACTGATTTCTAATTGTGGTGTTGCCACTAACTCTCTGTGGGCTTGTCATCATTAGTTTTAATTTATTTATTTTTATTTTATCTTCAAGTTCTTCATTTCATATAGCTTAAGGCCAGAAGGGACCATTAGATCATTTAGTGTGACCTCCTGTAATGCCACAGGCTGTTAAATTTCACCCATTTACCACTGTATTGAGCCCCATAACTCATGTGTGCCTAAAGTAGAACTTGCATTTAGCTAAAGCATATCTTCCAGAAAGGCATCCTGTCTTGGTCTGAGGACATCAAGAGATAGAGACTCCACCACTTCCCTCAGTAGTTTGTTCCTATGGTTACAGATGTATGCCTTATTCCCAATTTGATATTTTTCTGGCTAAATCCAGATTAAAAAAAGGTTAGGCGATCCCTAGAGTAAACCAGAAATGATTGTAGCCTGGAATAAATGTTTTGGATTGTCCTGAAGAGCCTTCACAAACATGTTAACTAAACTACCTCAATATAATCAATTAATTTAGAGATTAAAAAACAAAACCAAACGCTATGTGACATTGGGAAAAAATCAACACAAGGTGTGTTGATTTTCCCCTCTGTAAAATGGGGCTATTTACTCACTTAACAGGGGTGTTGTGAAAGTTAGCTAGTTAATGTCTGTAAAATAAGTGCCAAGTATTACTATGAACATGGTTGTTTTTACAGGTAACCCTTTTATGCAGCTGATCTATGCTTTTTTTAGTTTGGCTGTCTTTGTACCTGCCAAATGGTTCTGATCAGTTTTATATTATTTAAAGGTTTAAGATTAACTGTCTGTGTCACAATGTAGCAGCACTTACTTCTCAGTACACAAAAGATTAACTTCAGCTTTCAGTTCCCTTGCTGTCCCAGAGTGCTTTTGCAAAGGGAATGGCTATAACAGAGCCAGAACAAGAAGAATTCTTGAAACAAGTTAGGGTGCCCTAAGTTAGGGAAACTTATGTTGTTCATGTCTAAGGGCTTGTCTACACTGCAAAGTTGTGGACAAAACTTTTGTCTTTTACGAGTACTTAAAAAGTGCTCTCCTGCCGACAAAGCTAACGCTGCTCACGGGGCTGGAAGTATATTGTCGGCTAAAGTGCCAACAAAGAGTGTTTACACACACTGACTTTTAGCCACAAGGCTGTGTCGACACAGCCTTGTCACTAAAAGCTGCGCGGTGTAGACAAGCCCTAACTCTTTTTGCTAGTGTTACTTTGGCCCAGTCCACAATAATGAAATTTGCACTACATCAATGTACTGGCACCAGTGTAAACCCATAATATAGACACATTGGACCAATGCAAAGCGGAGCTTAATTCAGTATACTGCCACATTAAGCACCGGTGTAAGTTCCGCTTTGCACCTCTACATTAGGGATTTGCACCTTTGTAGCTACTTTGATGTAGTTACACCAGTGGAAGTTTCCTTAACATGGCCAGAGCCCGTTTGACTTGTGTTTAAAAAAAGATTCTCTTGCATTTAATGGACTTTACAGCCTGTTGCTATATTTTGTTTCTGCTCATCCAGTCCATCAGCTTACACTGCCTTTTTAGGAACTTGTTAAAGGGACATTTAATTAACACTGTGCGTCAGTCCCCCATCTGTAAAATGGGGAATAGTACTTTCCTACCTCACAGGAGTGTTGTGAGGAAAAAATTTATTAATGATTGAGGCACCAAGATATTATGGTAATGAGGTCAGATAA
>NW_020683629.1:0-2490 GCF_002925995.2 Terrapene triunguis
AAAACCCATCAGAGGAAAAAACTTGCAGAGAGCAGTGAAGGGCGTTGGGTGACACACCTAGACCCCTCCTGACAAGGGTGACAAGATTGAGACATCTCCATTAGCATACAGAATGGAGAGCAGAGACAACTCCCCTAGCCTCATCTGCATGAAAGATGAGACAGGAAGACATCTCAATTTACATACAGAATGGAGAACAGAGAACCACACTGAACTCTGGGACCAGAAAAAGCAGGGAAGCACTGCATCATGGGAATCTCTGCTCCAGATGCTAATGAACCTATGGCTGCACATACCTAGTTCAGCAATTATCAGTCCAATTCTAGTAATGAATCCTTAATTGATATCCAAATACTGAAGTAGCCTAGTTGCATTGTGAGCTCCCTGGAAGAAAACACCACCCATAGCCAAGAGTGATCAGTTCCTATTGTCTAGTCTAAAGAAAACTCTTGAGTCATCAGTTTACCTATAAACAGATCTAGTGTTCTCCCTTGAACAATTGTAATTTCTCTACAAAAATCCCTACTCACCCTCTAATCAGGGTTCTGATGCTTAGATCCAAACTATGCATCAGTTCCACTGGAACTCCATCTTCTCCTGACTGATCGTGCTGGCGGCTCTGCCTGTCTCCAGCATTCGGGACCCTCTGCTACCACCATCACCTGGGAACCCCGACCAGTTCAAGCCTCATGGAGTGGGTGAGATCCCCCCTCTTTCTCTCTCTGTGTTTTCCTTTCTATCTTAGGTATAAAACTTTAATAATATATGTTATGTTGGTTTAGCTCTCCTTGTGTAGTTATCACTATTATTCAATAAATAACTTTTATGGTTAACTTGGTTGCTTCTCTCTCTGTTGCTGAACTTTACTCTTTTGTGTTTTTAGCTTCCCCCATTCACTCTACAGCAACGCTTCTTTTACCTAAACTAAAGATCCCTGCAGCGCCCAAAATACTGTGGGGTTTGCTCATCAAGTAGGTTACTGCCAGTACAATTGTGTTGGGGGAGTGGGGATAGGGATGTGCTGAATCTGAGACGCATAAGGGTAACAGCTTGAAAGTGCTGCTTGACCCAGTCCATGGAGCCTAGGGGCATATAAGGAGAGGTAGCTTGAAAGTGCTGCTTCATCCAGCCCAGTGAGTCCAGAGACATATAAGGGGTCAGCTTGACAGTCCTGATTGACCCGGTCCGCTCAGACTTGCTCTGTTAATGTATGTGTGGGTGTGTGGGTGTTCATCCAGTTCTGGGGCTGGAATAACCCAGCCCTAGGGAGCCTAGGTCCTGCAGGATAGCTCCACTGGGAGGGGACTTGCAGAAGGGAGAAGTAGAGCATCATATGAAAACACAAGTGACACAAGCAGTACATTGATAGAATTACAGAACCCCCTTCCCCAGAAGAGTAACCCAAATAAATGAGCATACCCCAAAGAAATGGGCACATCTGGTAACACCCCCTCCTTGTAGGGTGAGCTCCTGCCACCTCCCCCTTAGTGCCCTTGACAGCTGATCCACCTCCAAACCACAGCTCAAGTTCTCAGAACCCTCTCCTCCAGCCCCACCCAGGTAGGGCTGGGAGGGGGCTCTTGCAGGGGGGGCAGGAGGGATTCTGGCAGCAGTGAAGTGGGTTGTGGGGAGGTTGAGATCTTGCCCCAAGTCATCCCAGACACTAATGCTAAGCCACAGGATCACAGCATCTAGTGTCAGTGGGGTTCACGTGGCTCAGACCAGACACCTGGGCTGGGGACCCGCCCCCATAGCACTGGTCGAGTGCGTGGCCCAGGGTGTTCACAGCCCCCTCCTCACCCCTCCCTGAGCCCACCCTGGCTCCTCACCTAGAACAAAGCAGCAGCGCCCATCGGTCTCACTACTGCCTGAGTCCCAGGTGCTGCTGCTGTCCCCTGGGGAGTGGGCCGAGCTGCTGGTGCTGCGACAGGGATCCTCCACCTCCTGCCCTGGGGAGGCTGGAAGGTCCTCAGGGACTAGGCAGGGCGATGCCTCCTGCTGAGAATCAGGGCTGGGCTCTTGGGGCCGGTGCTTCCCACACAACAAGCCCCAGACCCACCCTGCCCGGCTCCCCTTCTGGGCTGAGTCCTGCCTGCCCAGCCGCATCCTGGGCCAGCTCCATTTCGGCCTGGCCAGTGGCTCTCTCACCTCAGCGCCTGCGCCGGGAGCAGCTTTCCTCTGCCAGAAGGCTGGGCACTTCCACCTCCTCGCTCGGCCGGGAGCTCCTTCCCCGCCAAGAGGGACGGAGAGGCCGCTTTGCTCTTGGGGAAGATGGCAGCTGCTTCCCTCAGGCTCTGGGGCCACCTGCAGAGCCTTCTTCCTGAACCTCCTCAGGAGCCTGGACAGCCTGGAACCAAGCGGGGAGCAGGCTTGAGTCTGGGGTCAAGGCAGCCTCTCACTAACCAGCCTTTTTGGTCCCTCCCCATCCCTGCCGAAGCCAGACCCTGAATAAAGTGCTCTCAAATGAGCTCCAGACCAACAACACTTCAT
>NW_020683630.1:0-3020 GCF_002925995.2 Terrapene triunguis
GAATGAGGCACCCAGGGAGTGGCACATGTCAGGGGTTGAGCCATGGGGATGGGGGAGAGCTGCCCAGGGCTGAAGGGGGAACTAGGTAGGGTGGGTAAGGAGCAAATGAGATCCGAAAACCAATGTTTTAGGAGCGCCGTGTTGGAAATGGCATGCAGATGAGGTAGCTGGCAAAAGGAAAACAGCCTTCATCTTAGCATGGCGTGGAGCAGCTGCTGTTCAGGTGGCTGTTACCCCTGGGCTTGGCTTAGCATTATTAAAGCAAAAGTGAAAGGTTATTTATTTGCACTGAAGTTAGTTTTTTTGTTGGAAGGAGGCAACTCTACCTTAAAGTAATAAGATAACTGAAGCAACCTCTATATGAGGTGCTATTTGTGCAGTGAATAAAATGTGCTAAACAGATGAGCCCCAGTAGATTTTAGTCTGATAATTTTTTCAAGCCCTGTTTATAAAAAAAAAAAAAAAAAAAATCAGATGCCTACTAGCTACAGACCAATTTGCTAAACAGAAGTACTGAGGTATAGTCCTTACTATACCAGTAAATGGGGAATTTTAACCAGCGTTTGGACTATGCTTGTGGTCTCTATCTTTTACACTGAAGGCTCTCTCTGGCAGCAAGAAAGGAGCTCTCCCTTCCATCATGCCTATCTTTTTTTTTTATATGAAACTTATTTTTCATAATAGAAGGCATCCACTGGTCTGGATGTTATTTATGGTAATGTTAGGGAATACTACTCAATGCCAATGTCACACCATGTGAGCATTCTAGGCTTCCCCGCTTTCTTCCTCACTTCAAGTTCAAATTCTGCAGAACTGCTGTAGCAACACAGTTGTCAGGAAATGACTTCCAAAGCTGAAACTGCATAATTGAGTAGAAGACATTAAAAAGAATTCCAAAGTATAGGATGAAAGAAATTATCCCTTTATTAGGAACCTGTTGATATATAGGAAAGTAATAGTCATAAGAAAGGGTATGCATCATTATAATTACAGGTAAGGAAACTAATTTTCTCTTTATGATACATGAGCATCCACTTGCATGGATATCTTTAATGGGAAATAGCAAACCGCAAATACCAAATTCCAAGGTGGGAAAGAAAGTAAATACAAAATATTTCTCATAAAATGACCCTAGGAGAAATTAAAATGGAAAATGTTTTGTTCATTTTTGTAATTTGAGACTTTATTTGCTTGCTTAGTTTGAGGAATCCTGAAGGAGTCAAAGGTTGCATTGGCTGAGGAGAGACAGTCTTATAGTGTTTGAAGGAATTGCAAATCTTAGGGGGGCATACTGAATAGTATAAAACTCTATTATTCCAAGCTATGGCTTTAGAGAGTCCTTTGCAGACTTTGCCTTGAGGAGGCGGATCTTATTGGATGCTTTGCATGCTTAGTGTATAACTTGATCCATTGAGAAGATTGAGTATTGAAGACCTTCAGTCATTTAAGATCCCTGGATAAAGGAACAATAAAATATATGACTTTCTTCACTACTTGATCCACTGTTGATAGACGTTAGCCCATTTCACAATCAAAGTAGATTTAGACTTAGAGCAAAAATAAGGGCACCTTTTTATGTTTAGAAAGTTAGTACCTGGACTAAGGATCATCTTTTTAAAAGAATCATTGAAGATGGGGTTCTTTAATTGATCAAGTTTACTCTCCTAATTTATGTAAAAACAAATATGGTGAAGTTTCCATTAGGGAATTGAAAAGACTTTTGAGGGCCACAAAACAAGGTTGAAGTGTCAGTTTCATCATATGCCTCATAGGAGAATCCCAATGAAACAGAAGATGTGAGATGGCTGGGTCTAGAAACGTTGGGTTAATATTCCTGAGGGTTGAGGATTGAATCTTGGGCATCTTTATAAACCTTGGGAACTGCAGCCTGAGAGACCAGTGTGGCCTGTTTAGGATTACAGATAGTCTGTCTAGATTTATTTTCCAGATCATTGATGATTTAAGAAATAAGGGAAAGGCATCCACGAGTAGATCCTTTCACAGGTAGAATGTGTGTCTATCTTCCATGTTCCGTGATGGCATTGGCAAGAGTACAATACTGGTACCCTCTTGTTTTAAGTTACAAGTCTAAATGAGAGAACCACTTAATGGGCAGATGATCAAAGATTGTCCTATTTTAGCTCCCACTTATCTGGTGGTGGTATGTGGCAAGTAATCCTTTTGACCTTGAGGTTTGTCTTGCCCTGCATATACATTGCACTAGTAGATGAGCCTGCTTCTTCAAGAATGAAAGGAGTCCAGTGGCTTTGTAGTTCAAGTTGATGATCTTTGTTCCTTTCTAGTAGTTTGTGTATGCCATTATTGACTGATTGTTGCTTTGTGGAATAAAAAGATGTTCCTGGAAATTTATGTGAAACAGGGTTCCTATGAGATCTCTGGCTGCTCTTGAAGTAATATCAAAATCTTAAATTAGTGCCAGTTCAAAAAGTATTTAATGGTGGGGCATTGCTCTCTGTATTTGCATGTGCACAATGCCAATGTACATATGAAAACCGATCCAGAGATAACTTATTTTTTCCCCTCATACTGGCACATTTACTGGACTATGGCACAGTTAAAAGAACCTTTTCTCCACACAGTTCAGTAAGTACATTTTTGGTAGTAGGTAATGTGGTAAATAGCCCAGATGAAGAAAGAGGGTATCAATATCATATCTATTTTGATAAGACTGTAGGAGAAGATATGCCAGATGACCTGGACATGAATAGACAATGTTTTCCCTCAAGTGTAGGATATGAAACTGATAATGACTAGATCCAAATGATTAATGGAATCTATGCTGTATTGAGTGTTGTTTCTGTTAACAGAAATAGATTGAACAAGGATAGAATCCACTTATCTTTGTAGACACTATGAACAACTGCAAGAAAATACCTTGCATATGATCTGAGAGCAGCAATGGGATTATTATTCCTATGCACAGATATTTGTTTTTCTTTCATATAAATGTATTGACATAGAAAGTAGAAGAGGAAACTTCAATAGTTCCCCAGTAGGGA
>NW_020683631.1:0-1084 GCF_002925995.2 Terrapene triunguis
GGAGGCTGGGCTGTGGGGGTGGCCAGAGAGTCTGTGAGGAGGAAGGGACAGATCAGCCCTGAGGAGGGGATCTGGGCTGTGGAGCAGTGGCTGGATCAGTTCTGGGCTCTCACCTCCCCTGTGACGCCCCTGCCCCTGAGCCGGGCCCCCAGCAGGATCCGGGTTTGTCTGGACTGTGACCGGGGGCAGGTGACATTTATCGATGCTGGTGACGAGGCCCCGATCTTCACTTTCCCGCCGGGCTCCGTCCCTGGGGAGAGAATCCGACCCTGGCTCTGGGTGTGGATGGGATCCCAGCTCAGACTGTGTCCCTGAGACCATGGGGGTGGGGGGAGAGAGAGGGAGAGGAATATCCCACTGGGGAGCCTGAAATCAGCCCTTCTATCCTCAGACAGTGTCGTCTCTATGATCTGCTCCTGTGGACTTTCTATCATGAAGTCTCTGTGACCCAGGAAGTTGCATCCGGTCTCAACTCTGTGCAGTCTCTGGTGTCAGACCATAGAGAGCATAAAGTCGGTGAGGTAGAGAAGCCGATCTCATCACTGCCCCCGGGATTGTGCAGCCTGTTTGCTGCTGTCCTCTATGATACAGGAGGACCCTGGGGATCCTTGGTCAGACAGTGTCACTGACATAGCGGGGAAGAGCCCACTGGGAATGGAAAATGGGCTTCTCTAGCCACAGTCAGCCTAGTGTTGATATCGCTAGGCCTAAGTGAACCAAAGTTCTTCAATGTTTAACTCTAATCGACCTCAAAAGCTAGATGCATGGAATGTGTAAACAGCCAGTTATCAGTTACAACCCCCCTCATACCAGGTACCAAGCGATAATGATGAGGCTTGCATGTTTCTAGCTGGAGAAGAGGTAATAAACCAAGGGTAAACAGGACCAGATAATAGTTTAGAGGAGTGTTACTAACAAGCTAGATTTATAACCCTAGAATGATTTAATTGCTTAAATGTATAAACATGCCTTCGGAAGAGAGGGAAGAGAGGGAGGGGTAGAGCGGGGGAGAAAGGGGGAGAAGAGGGGGGGCTTAGTTGTAAAATGTATAAAGAGAGGAAAACTGTTTTTGCTGGTGTGCTTG
>NW_020683632.1:0-1379 GCF_002925995.2 Terrapene triunguis
GGGGACACGCGTGTGTGGGGTGAGGGTGCCCATAGGTGGGGGGCAGGGGAAGGCATGCAAGAGTTTGTGCTTGGTCCCCATCCCAGACTCAGCCGCCCCGGCCCTGCCATGCTCTAGGCGGGGCCCCTGTTGGGTCCCGGGCATGTTCTAACCATGTTAGAAACCTGCCCATCCCGCCCCAGGATGCCAGGCAGGCGCCCGCTGTTATGACATAGGTGTGGGCGGGAGTTGTTTTATTATTTGACAACATTAGCTCCCTCACGCTGTTATTAGCTGCTGGATTTCTGGTGGCCTGGCCCTGTCACTGATGGGCTGCTTTGTCATTTGATTTCCTCCTTCGCCAGGTCATTTGATTTCTGATCTCGCTATTCATTTGCTGTAGCTTTTAGTCGCTGCAGAACACACTTGCTCTTTTGCCGTAGAGTTTATTTGCTAACTTGCTGTTATAGTCCTAGCCTTCACAACCTCCTCAGGCAAGGAGTTCCACAGGTTAACTGTGCGCTGTGCGAAGAAGAACTTCCTTTTATTTGTTTTAAACCTGCTGCCCAATAATTTCATTTGGTGGCCCCTAGTTCTTGTATTATGGGAACAAGTAAATAACTTTTCCTTATTCGCTTTCTCCACATCACTCATGATTTTATATACCTCTATCATATCCCCCCTTAGTCTCCTCTTTTCTAAGCTGAAAAGTCCCAGCCTCTTTAATCCCTCCTCATATGGGCCCTGTTCCAAACCCCTACTCATTTTAGTTGCCCTTTTCTGAACTTTTTCTAATGCCAGTACATCTTTTTTGAGATGAGGAGACCACATCTGTACGCAGTATTTATTTGCTCCATGATCTATTTGCTAAATGACTGCTTTGCTATCTAATATCCTGTTTACGTGCTAGCGTGAAATATATTGTCTGTGCCATGAAACTTCTGACTTCTTTGCTAGGTTGCGCTACAACTTACTGGCTCTCAGACTTGTTTGTCGTTTGGCTGTTTGAGTGATTTGTGATTTTACTATTTTTTGGCTGGGTTTGAGCTCTTTTTAAGATGATTGATTAATAGTTACTTGTGTTCCAGTACCGCTTAGAGGGCCAAACCAAGACTCCCGTCACACCAGGCGCCGCTGCCCAGACCCCGACCAAGAGCGGGGGCCCGCCTTGGGTGCATCACAGGCCCCCTGTCCATCCTACCAGGCGCTGCCCAGACCCCAGCAGAGATCACAAAGTCGCCAGCCTCCCTTTCCCCAAGATCGTCTCTTCCAAACGGAGTTTATTTTTTACCCTTGATTCTGCAAACGAAAACTCGGCCCGCAGGATTAAAAGTCTGCATGTGCTTTGGGGTTAGATTCACCGAGCATTTAAACATGCTCTCGAGTCCTGACCACAGAAG
>NW_020683633.1:0-2814 GCF_002925995.2 Terrapene triunguis
AGGCCCCGTGCCCCATTCCCCGCCCCGGAGCCAGCCAGTCCCTGCCCTGGGGCCGGTGCCAACACTGCCCCTGCTTAGCCTGGATTTAAGCCCTTTCCGATCATTAGCTCTGATTCCACAGACCTCCGGGCTGCAGAGGAAACTTCCTTAGCCCGGCTTTGCAGAAGGGGAAGTGAAGCAGAGAAATGAGGTCTGGCCCCGTGAGGTCACCGACAGTTGCTGTTAGCTGTCCAGCCCCCCCTCTAACCACTAGCCCCCACTGCTCTCCCAGAGCTGGGGAAAGAACCCAGGAGTCCGGGCTCCCCGCCCCCCCCAGCTCTAACCACTAGTGACCGGAGTGCAATTTACATTCTCGTTGCAGGTGTCTCTGTGCCGGGCCACTCAACTCAGCCCCAGCCGG
Source organism: Terrapene triunguis (assembly GCF_002925995.2). Classification (NCBI taxonomy): domain Eukaryota; kingdom Metazoa; phylum Chordata; order Testudines; family Emydidae; genus Terrapene; species Terrapene triunguis. The sequence goes on from NW_020683633.1 coordinate 401, forward strand.
GAGCGGGAAACTGAGGCTCTTTTAAGGCACCTGCCATCGGATTGGGGAGTGGGGGAGCTGTCAATCACGGTGAGGGGGCGGGATGTAGCTAGAAGCCCCGCCCCGGGTCACTCATTGCCGGGAGTGGGTGGAGTCACTGCGTGCGGGGGTCAGTGGGTGGGGTAGGGGATGTAAGCAGGGCGTGTTCTGAGCTGTGCCAGCAGGGGGCAGTGCCAGACCCACACGCACACACACAACCAGCAGGGAGCAGCGCACACACAGACCAGCACACACACCCCGCCATGCCCCAGCCCCTGGCCCTGCCCCTCTGGCTCCTTGCAGCCGCCGCCTGTGCCCGCTGTGCTGGCGCCTTCGGCTTCACCTGGTGCCTGCTGCCCTACGAGCTGCCAGGCTACGCCAGCTGTGCCGGGCGCGGCATCACCCAGCTGGGCCCGGCCATCGCCCCGCTGCCCAACTCCACCCTCTGGCTCAACGCCTCCCAGAACGCCCTGCAGGGCCTGGCGCCCGCCACCTTCGCCCACCTGCCCCGCCTGCGGGAGCTGCGGCTCGACCGCAACCGCATCCGCGCCCTGCAGACCGGCGCCTTCCAGGGCCTGCGGGAGCTGGAGCTGTTGGATCTCAGCCAGAACCGGCTGGCGGCCCTGGGCCCCACGGCGCTGGCGGAGCTGACGGGCCTGCGGGTGCTGCTTCTGGGGGGCAACGCCCTGGCCGCCCTCCACCCCACCGCCCTGGCGGCCCAGCCCGGCCTGCAGGAGCTCCACCTGCCCCACAACCAGCTCTCCCGGCTCCAGGAGGTGGCCACGGCCGCCGGGAAATTGGCCAACCTCTCCATCCTCGACCTGGACTCCAACCGGATCTCCGCCCCGTGCCCCGGCCCCGGCCTGCTCTCCATGCCCTTCCTGCGGGACCTCAACCTGCGGAACAACAGCATCGCCTGGCTGGATCTCGCCCGCTGCTCCCTACCCAGCCTGCGCTCGCTCAACCTGACCCGCAACAACATGAGCCGGCTGGCGGCCGGTTCCTTCCGCGCTGCGCCCGGCCTGGAGAAGCTGAGTTTGGACGAAAACCCCCTCAGCATCTCCCATCTTCTGGGCCTGCCATTGCCCAACCTTACAGCCCTGCACTGGTCCAGCATGCGCCCGGCGCTGGACTCGGACCTGGGGCTGGCCTGCCAGGTCCTGGAGAGCCTGCCTGCGCTGACCAGCCTGGACATCAAACACTCCAAGGTCCCGCCGTCCCGGCTGGCCCAACTGGGCGCCTGCACCAACCTGACCTGGCTGGACCTGTCCACCACCCCGCTGAGCCGGCTTCAGGAGGGTGTCTTCCGCTCGTTCCCCCGCCTGGAGTCCCTCTTGCTGGACAAGTGCAAGGTCCAGGAGCTGAAGCAGAGCGCCTGGGGTGGGTCGCTGCCCCGGCTCCGGGTCCTCGTCCTGCGGCGCAACCACCTCACCAAGCTGGAAGACGGCGTCTTCCGGCCCCTCAGCGCCTTGACCCACCTGGACCTGTCCAGGAACCGCCTGACCTACCTCTACAAGGGGACCTTTCTGGGCATGGCCTCCCTGAGGACCCTGCTGCTGCAGGGCTGCCAGCTGGCATCCGTCACCCGTGACACCTTGGTCTACGCCCGCAAGGTGGAGACCTTGGACCTGAGCGACAACAACCTCAGGTACATCAAGGCGTCCGCCTTCCAGAGCCTCCACCATCTCCACACCTTGCTGCTCTCCGGCAACCGCATCCTCACCCTCCAGAAATGGGCCTTCAAGGGGCTCACCTCCCTCCGCCACCTCTCGCTGGCCCAGAACGGTCTCTACAAACTCTCCCAGGGCTCCTTCTTGGGCCTGAAGGCCCTGGAGACCCTGGACCTCAGCCGCAACCGCCTCCTGGCCTACGACAAGTACGACTCGCCCGCCCCCTTCGCCGGCCTGCCGGCCCTGCGGGGCCTGGATCTCAGCTCGCAGGAGGCCCGGCCCCCCGTCCGGCTGCCCTCCCAACTCTTCCAAGGGCTGGGGAACCTCCAGGAGCTCAACCTGAGGGACAACCCTGGCGGCGTCTTCCTCAACCTCTCGCTGGCTCCCTTGACTGGCCTCCTCTCCCTGGATCTCTCCGACATCTACCCCAGCCGGGAAGGGCTCTTCAGCCTCCGCCCGGGGCTCTTCCGAGGCCTGGGCAGCCTCCGGTGGCTCAGGCTGGACGGCAGCTCCCTCCGGGACCTGCCCGGCGAGGTCTTCTCCAGCCTGGTCTCCCTGGAGTGGCTCTCGCTGCGGGAGAACGGGCTGCGCAACGTGAGCCGGGCCCCGCTGGCCGGCCTGCCTGCGTTGCGCTTCCTGGACGTGGCCGGGAACCCCTTGGCCTGCTCCTGCGAGAACACCTGGTTCCAGAACTGGTCGGCGGCGGAGCCGAGGGTCCAGGTGGCC
>NW_020683634.1:0-1304 GCF_002925995.2 Terrapene triunguis
GGTTCATAGTAATTATTCAGCAAGTATTTTAGAAGACCTAGAACATTAGAGGAAATCATGACCTGCTAAGAGACAATTAATGGAGAGAAGCAGCAAGAGTAATCCCATATATTGGATTGGTTGTGACTTATTTGTCTGATTTGAAAAGAGACCAAAAGAAACTGAGTCTCCTCACTGTTGATAGCCCCCTGCTCGGCCAATCAGCACTGAGACTCTGAGGGGCGGGAGGCTGAGAGGTCTCACCAGATGTCCCAAAGGACGGCTCAGGTCACCATCAGAGGGGATCACTCTCAGATCCAGCCCCACCTCCTTGTGAGGACCTCCCGCAATGAGAGCATCCCCCACCCCATCCACACTCCACACACACCCCTCCTTGGTAGAGGGAGGGAAGCCGGGGAAAGGGGAAAAAGAAGCAAGAGAAGAGGAGAAAGGAGGGAGGAGAGAGGAAAAGGGAAACCAAAAAGGATAAACCCCAATGTCCCCAGGGATTCCAAGTGTCAAAGTCCTAGGTAGGAAATCAAATTCTGCCACCTTAAGCCAGTGTTTTCTGGGCCTAGAATGCTGCCTGCACCAGGGGGATCAGACTGAACAGGTTCCAAACCTCTCTGGGCCTCTTACCTTGGAAAAGAGAAGTTTGTTTTCGGCACAATCACTGGTAGGAAAGGAGAAAACTCCACAGAGGTTCCTCCTCATGCTCACATCCGTGAATCCTACTTCTCTCTCAGTCCTCGAGGACAGACCTCGCGAAGGAGACTTGCGGCAGCAAAGCCGGGGGGGGGTCTCAGAGACTGGCCTGGCCCTGCACCTCTGTCCTGTCCGGCTGATGTCAGGGTCTCTCTGTGAGGTCACCCCCTCCCCACCACCTTTGCCCAATAGGCTGAGTTCCTGCAACAGGCCTTTGTGATGTCACTGCCACTCCCACCCCTCCCCTCAAAGCTGATGTCCTGCCCCTGGCCAGCCTCGTTGGGTATTTATTTCTCCTGGATCTAGGGTTGCCAACTTTCTGACCCAACAAAACTGACCACCCTTGTCCCGCCCCATCAAGGACGGAATGCAAGGCTGAGTTCACTCACCAACCCCCTGAAACATGTCAGTGCCCCAGAGAAAACCGGACCCCTGCTATTGGAACGAGATGCTGGAGATCTGAATGGGAAAGGGACTGTCTGAATTGTCAAGATGGGGAACGAACAACAATCTACAGCAATGTCATTAACACAAACACACTCCAATCCTGCTCCATCCGGAAGGGAAATGGGCAGGAATTCCTGCTGTCCAGCAATGGACACACTTACAGCCCCGCACAG
>NW_020683635.1:0-1885 GCF_002925995.2 Terrapene triunguis
GGAAGGGGCGAGGGTCCCTTGCCGGTTCTATCTGTTTTCCCTTTATTCCCCTTAAAACTTTAAACTTCTTGCTTAAACAACCCTTTCAGCGGACAGGGGGCTGCAGACGGGAGTTTGACAGAGGGAGGCTTACGATGGTTAGGAAGACCCGCAACACCTGTGCCAGCACTGCTTCTGTCTCCTCCACCTGCGCCTGTAGCCAGACAGAGCGCCTGAGCATGGATGCTTCTACCCAGATCCTGGTGTGGTTTTGCAGAGACTGTAACTTGCAATTTCCACTTACTGATATCCAGGCTGAGGGGACCATCCAATGTGAAAGGTGCCTGCTGGTGGAATCTCTCAGGCAGCAGGTGGGAGAGCTACAGGAGGAGGTGGCTAGGTTGAGAAGCATCCGAATCCACGAGCAATTCCTGGACAGTGTCCATGTGGAGACAGCTGAGGTAGCTGTCCCAGGACACAGGACTGCTGATACACCACTGGTGGAGGAGGAGATGGCTCAGGGTGGACACTGGCAGCTGGTTACTTCTGGCAGCAGGCAGTGCTCCACCCCTGCTCCGAACCCTCCCGCTGTGGTAATAGGTAACCGTTATGCTCTTCTTGATACAGGAAAGAAGGCATCACCCCCTACAGTAAAGGAGGAGAAGCCTCGTACCCCTAAGGCTGGGAGGTCTGCTGCCACCACTGCGAATAGGAAACGTAGGGTAGTGGTGGTCGGAGACTCTCTGCTGAGGGGGACGGAGGCGCCCATCTGTCGCCCTGACATTTCATCTCGGGAGGTATGCTGCCTGCCGGGAGCCCGTATCCGAGACGTTACGGAGGCATTGTCGAGGATTATCCAGCCCTCTGACTACTACCCCATGCTACTCATCCATGTGGGCACAAATGATACTGCGCGGTGTGACACTGAGCGGATCAAGAGTGACTACAGGGCTCTGGGAGTACGGGTGAAGGAGTTTGGAGCGCAGGTGGTATTCTCTTCGATTCTTCCTGTCAAAGGTAGGGGCCCGGGCAGAGACAGATGCATCATGGAGGTGAATGCCTGGCTGCGAAGATGGTGTCGCCAGGAGGGCTTTGGCTTCCTAGACCACGGGATGCTATTTGAGGAAGGACTGCTAGGCAGAGATGGTGTTCACCTTTCGAGGAGGGGAAAGACCCTATTTGGACACAGACTGGCTAACCTAGTGAGGAGGGCTTTAAACTAGGTTCGACGGGGACAGGTGAGCAAAGCCCGCAGGTAAGTGGGGAACATGGAGACCTGGGAGATGGGTCGGAGACGAGAGGGAGTGTGGGCTATATTGGCAGAGAGAAAGGAGGGTCAGGACAAAACCGGGAGGAAAGATCAAACCAGTATCTTAGATGCCTATATACAAATGCGAGAAGTATGGGTAATAAGCAGGAAGAACTGGAAGTGCTAATAAATAAATACAACTATGACATTGTTGGCATCACTGAAACTTGGTGGGATAATACACATGATTGGAATGTTGGTGTGGATGGATACAGCTTGCTCAGGAAGGATAGACAGGGGAAAAAGGGAGGAGGTGTTGCCTTATATATTAAAAATGTACACACTTGGACTGAGGTAGAGATGGACATAGGAGACGGAAGTGTTGAGAGTCTCTGGGTTAGGCTAAAAGGGGTAAAAAACAAGGGTGATGTCATGCTAGGAGTCTACTACAGGCCACCTAACCAGGTGGAAGAGGTGGATGAGGCTTTTTTTAAACAACTAACAAAATCATCCAAAGCCCAAGATTTGGTGGTGATGGGGGACTTCAACTATCCGGATATATGTTGGGAAAATAACACAGCGGGGCACAGACTATCCAACAAATTCTTGGACTGCATTGCAGACAACTTTTTATTTCAGAAGGTTGAAAAAGCTACT
>NW_020683636.1:0-4445 GCF_002925995.2 Terrapene triunguis
GGGTGGTTACAGATCTTATGCAGCGGTCCTTAGCCTGGATGACAGAGCCACGCAGCAGGGGATCTGTAACCGTCCTCCACCGCCACAAAGTCACATAGCCCCCACACAAAGAGTCCCAAAAAGGAGGGGTGGCAGGCTCCGTTGAAACAACCAGTCCACCACTGCGAACCGCTCTAGGAGCAGGAGGTGTCATTCCTCAAGTTTAGACGCGTCCTTTCCATCACTACACTCACTCCCCACCACAGTCTGCGTCCCAGTTTCAACACTTTACCACGAAATCCTTAATAAAGAAAACGGTGTTAATGAACAAAGTTTCATTTATTTTATTTTTAAAGGTGTGTTGGAAGGGGGGGAAGGGGGTTGGTAACTGGAGAGGATAGTCAACATTAACTGGGTAAAGAAACGGGGGCAGGTTCAGCTTCTGTTTAAACAAACTTAATCGTCACAGGTTACCCTGCTCACTCTGGAACCTAGCTTTCAAAGCTTCCCGGATGCACAGCGCGTCCCGCTGGGCTCTTCTAATCGCCCGGCTGTCTGGCTGGGCATAATCAGCAGCCAGGCGATTTGCCTCAACCTCCCACCCCGCCATAAACATCTCCCCCTTGCTCTCACAGAGATTGTGGAGCACACAGCAAGCTGCAATAACAATGGGGATATTGGTTTCGCTGAGATCAGAGCGAGTCAGTAAGCTTCTCCATCTTCCCTTGAGATGTCCAAAAGCACACTCCACCACCATTCTGCACTTGCTCAGCCGGTAGTTGAAGAGTTCTTTTTCACTGTCCAGGGCACCTGTACAGGGCTTCATGAGCCAGGGCATTAGTGGGTAGCCTGGGTCCCCGAGGATCACTATAGGCATCTCCACATCCCCAACAGTTATTTTGTGGTCCGGGAAGTAAATACCTTCCTGCAGCCATCTAAACAGACCAGAGTTCCTGAAAACACGAGCGTCATGAACCTTGCCCGGCCATCTGACGTTGATGTTGGTAAAATGTCCCCTATGGTCCACCAGTGCTTGCAGCACCATTGAAAAGTAGCCCTTTCTGTTAATATACTGGCTGGCCTGGTGGTCCGGTCCAGGATAGGGATGTGAGTTCCATCTATAGCTCCACCGCAGTTTGGGAATCCCATCGCGGCGAAGCCATCTATGATGACCTGCACGTTTCCCAGGGTCACTACCTTTGAGAGCAGTAGCTCAACGATTGTGTTGGCTACTTGCATCACAGCAACCCCCACGGTAGATTTGCCCATGCCAAAGTGGTTCGCGACTGACCGGTAGCTGTCTGGAGTTGCAAGCTTCCAGAGGGCTATGGCCACTCACTTCTGGACAGTCAGGGCTGTTCACATCCGGGTGTCCTTGTGCTTCAGGGCAGGGGACAGCAACTCACAAAGTTCCAGGAAAGTTCCCTTACGCATGGGAAAGTTTTGCAGCCACTGTGATTCATTCCAGACCTGCAGCACTATGCGGTCCCACCAGTCCGTGCTTGTTTCCCAGGCCCAGAATCACCGTTCCACAGCATCAACATGACCCATTGCCACCATGATGTCCACGGCGCGGGGTCCCGTGCTTTGCGAGAGGTCTGTGCCCCTCTCAGACTTAATGTCCTCACCGCGCTGCCGTAGCCTACTCGCCCAATTTCTCAGCATCTGCCTCTGAAAAAGGTGGATGATAAGGTGCGATGTGTTGACAACAGCCATAACTGCAGCGATGATCGCAGCGGGGGGCTCCATGCTCGCAGTGCTGTGGCGTCCGCGCTGTCACTCACCAGAAAAGTGCGCAAACTGATTGCCCGCCGGCGCTTTCAGGGAGGGAGGGCGGGAGTGACGGTTGAATGACGACAGTTACCCAGAACCACCCTCAACACATTTTTTTTCCCAGCAGGCATTGGGGGCTCGACCCAGAATTCCAATGGGCAGCGGGGACTGCGGGAACTGTGGGATAGCTGCCCACAGTGCACTGCTTCCAATGTTGACGCTTGCCCCGTTAGTGTGGACTCACAAAGTCGAATTACTGTTTGTAGTGTGGATACACACGTTCGACTTTGGAATATCGGTTCCACTAATTCGATTTAAGTAAAATCGAACTACTCTCATAGTGTAGACATACCCTTAGTAACAGTTATCCTTAGAGACCCATGTATTTTGCAAATGTGAAATAAAACAAAAAAATCTTGCCTTGCAGCAGCAGCTCCTGCACCTTCTGTCCCCCCACCTCCGGACGTTTCCTCAGGGGCAGGACCTAAGCCCCTCTAGACCCTCCCATTGCTGAGGGCCAGGACCTGACCTCCCCCCCACCCCTGGGGCTTCCTGTAATACAATGCAATAAAATTAAATTCCCCCAAAATAAAACAAAAAAATAAAAAAAAATCATGGGGCTCTAGTTATTTTTCAGTTTGTATGGATATGGGAGGGGGGAGGAGATAGAAATAAGCTGTGCGATGCATTTTTACCTGTTTGTTATACTCAATAGTACAGTTTGAACAAGAAGTCTGAATCCATAATGTCTGGGTTTTCTTTTCATCTAACCTTGACACATCTGACTTATATTGGGAGGTTTCAGTTATTTGGATATACCCTGGGATAATTTTTTTATGGAAGGAACAAATCTAGCAGTAGTTTTGTTAATGTGGTCTGTCTACTTCTGTTCTGAGGATATTACAAGACCCATATTTGAGCAAGGGGATGTTAAAAGCCTTTTGCCCCAGAATTCTATTTTATTTACCAATTAATTTCAGTGCTGTTTTTCTGTGTGCAGTAGCATTGCCTATGAAAATAACTGACATCTTGGTCTGTGAACCACACGCAAAGTCATGGATCTCTGTATCAGCTTCCTCTTGGCACTGGCCATTGACCATACCAAGAGGAAGCAACTAGATGGGGGTGTGCTATCTCATAGAACTAGAAGGGACCCTGAAAGGTCATCGAGTCCAGCCCCCTGCCTTCACTAGCAGGACCAAGTACTGATTTTTGTCCCAGATCCCTAAGTGGTCCCCTCAAGGATTGAACTCACAACCCTGGGTTTAGCAGGCCAATGCTCAAACCACTGAGCGATCTCTCCCCGCAGATTAATTTAAATGTAGACCACTGCCACCTGAGATAAAGTAGCTCATTAATTGCTGGCTATAGTAGACTTATTTTATGTGCATCAGTCACTGCATGGGGACAAAGATCCCATGTTCCCAGTGTGGATTTTGTAGAAAGGAAGCATAATAGAATACCAGGGTTGGAAGGAACCTCAGGAGGTCATCTAGTCCAACTGCCTGCTCAAAGCAAGACCTATCCCCAGACAGATTTTTACCCCAGTTCCCTAAATAGCCCCCTTAAGGATTGAACTCACAACCCTGCATTTAGCAGGTTAATACTCAAGCCACTGAGCTCTCCTGCTGCCCCCAAAAGCTGAGTGCTCTGTGATTGTGGGGCCTATTTCCATTCCCTTCTGAAGTCATGCCTCTGAACAGAGTTCCTCTGGGTGGCATCTGCTAGCCTCCTTTGAGGACCAGTGGGCACTGTTCAGGGCTCTCTGCTCAGTGTGCCCCTCTGGAACCCTGGTTATAAACCTATAACCCTCACTCCCATTCCTGTTTTTTCATTTGTTGTCTCCTGGAATCAACTGATCCCTGTGCTTTTTCTGGTCCTTCCCCTCTGGAGAAGGGGAGATCCTTTTAGTTTACTAGCTGGATCCCCTTTGGGGATCCATCGTTTACATGGGAACCAAATAGGCCTAGCACTCAGAGATCAGGATATTAGCCAATGTCACAGTCACGCTGCTGGTATTGCACAGAATGGAACTAACAAGAATAGGAAAGAAACATGGGGGAGGGGGGAGAAAACAGGGGTGATGGAAGGAAAGAGACGATGCAGAGAAAGGGAGTTTCCTAAATAAAGTATGGATCTTATTAACATGCAAATCCAACTCTCTTTCCTCCTCCACGTTGTCTCTCTCCTTTTCTTTCATTTCCCTTGTGTCTTAATAGTATGATACTTCTGTTTGCACACTGACAACTAGTCTATCATTTTCTTGTTCTTCACTTAACATGCTTTTCTCTAGCTACAAGCCTACTTACTTGTATAGTCTGTAAACAGCAGATAGAGGACAATTCTCAGCTTGATTTTGAACAACACAGGTGACACATTTGGAAATAGGAAGCATTAAGCAACATTAACTGATTATTTAGGTTTGCAATCAAAGCTAAAGGATTTGTTAGCCCTCCAATGCATGTGTGTAACTGCAATTAACATTAATAGGAGCAATGCACACATGTTCAAATTAAAAATTAGAAACACAGAAATTTGCCATTTCAGTGGTGTGAGTTGAGAAAAATATGGCAGGAAGTGCTAGGTGGAATTCAATAAACTAAAGCAGGAAGCCAAGAACTCCTTAGCGGGTGCTTTGAACCCACTAGCAGCCAAGTTCCCCCCCTCTCCTCCTGCCCACATCCCCTCTCATC
>NW_020683637.1:0-1195 GCF_002925995.2 Terrapene triunguis
TGGTAGCCTTGTCTCAGCTCCTTGATTTTCACGCGGCACTGCGTTGCATCCCGGCTGTAGCCTCTCTCTGCCATGGCTTTGGAGATCTTCTCGTAGATCTTAGCATTCCTTCTTTTGGAGCGCAGCTCTGAAAGCACGGACTCATCGCCCCACACTGCGATGAGATCCAAGACTTCCCGATCAGTCCATGCTGGGGCCCTCTTTCTATTAGATTGCACGGCCATCTCTGCTGGAGAGCTCTGCATCGTTGCCACTGCTGCTGAGCTCACCTCGATGTCCAAAGAGGAACTGAGATTCAAACTGCCCAGACAGGAAAATGAAAATGAATTCAAATTTTCCCGGGGGTGTGGCTGGTCAGAGCATCCGAGCTCGGACTGCTGTCCAGAGCGTCAACAGAGTGGTGCACTGTGGGATAGCTCCCGGAGCTATTACCGTCGATTTCCATCCACACCTAGCCTAATTCGATATGGCCATGTCGAATTTAGCGCTACTCCTCTCGTTGGGGAGGATTACAGAAATCGATTTAAAGAGAGCTTTATGTCGAACTAAATGGCTTCCTGGTGTGGACGGGTGCAGGGTTAATTCGATATAACAGCGCTAAAGTCGACATAAAAGCCTAGTGTAGACCAGGCCTAAGAAGACTTTCAAATCTCTCATTTCTGTGACTCTCGGCATCTCTGTTGATTGGATGATAGAGATACATCTCTACCCCGATATAACGCGACCTGATATAACACGAATTCAGATATAACATGGTAAAGCAGTGCTCCAGGGGGGCGGGGCTGTGCACTCCAGTGAATTAAAGGAAGTTCGATATGATGCAGTTTCACCTATAATGTGGTAAAAAATTTTAGCTCCCGAGGACAGTGTTATAGCGAGGTAGAGGTGTACTGGTTTTGGTGATATGAACAGTTGCATGTAGGAACTAGACTAAGTTAAAATCAGACTAAAGGGTTATCAGTCACTCTTGGATGATTAGCCACTACCCCCTTTACTGGATATGAACTAGCAACCCAGAAATCAAACGATTCATAGAATCATAGAATACCAGGGTTGGAAGGGACCTCAGAAGGTCATCTAGTCCAACCCCCTGCTCAAAGCAGGACCAATTCCCAACTAAATCATCCCAGCCAGGGCTTTGTCAAGCTGGGCCTTAAAAACCTCCAAGGAAGGAGATTCCACCACCTCCCTAGGT
>NW_020683638.1:0-1606 GCF_002925995.2 Terrapene triunguis
CCCCCCCCAACTTTTCCCCTAGGACGCCACCCCCTACCTGTCCCCTGACAAACCCCTGGGACTCCCATGCCTATCCAACCGCTGCCTGTCCCCTGACTGCCCCCCCAACCCCTGACCCATCTAACCCCCCCTTCTCCCTGCCCCTGACTGCCCCCCCCCGAACCTCCGCCCCATCCAACCCCCCAGCCCCCTTACCGTGCCACTCAGACCCCAGCATGTCTGGCTCTGCGCAGCGCCAGACACTGCTGCATACATGCTGCCGTGCTCCCCTGCAGAGCCACAGCCCCCTTCCCCCCCCACCCAGCACCTGCCTTCCAGATCTGAACACCTCAAAATTCAGGAGTGCTCAAGCTCAGTTTGGGCAGCTGTTACTTCATTTCTCCCAAATCAAATATACTGATCCACTGTAACTTGCTGTAGAAAAAGTAGGATAAAATTGAGCAAGAAATGCTTCCCAGTGGTTATTAGGACTGGAATTGCTATTTTCAACAGCCATTGCCTTTTTGTTTGTTTGTTTGTTTGTTTAAAAGGAAGACAGTGATATTGCACTGGCAAATTCCCCATAGAAAGAAAGAGAGGAACAAAAGAATAATAAAGGTACCTCAACTTTTCCTCATTTATGGAGGACAGTCTTATAATATGCATCCAGATATCCTCCAATCACACAAGCTGAAAATTGTTCCACTTTACTGCAGTTCTGTAACCATATGGGAACCAATCCTGTCGGTGTTCTGTGCACATCCAAAATTACTGCTGAATGAGCTGACCTGGGAGTGAGTTACCAGTGAACCAGGGCTGCGGCAGGAGGGTGCAGGTGTGGGGGGAGAGAGCCCAGGGCTGGGGCGGCAGGAGGTGTGTGGGAGGGACAATGGTGGGGGGGAATGAGGGAGCCCAGAGCTGGGGCGGCAGGGGATGGGGGGGGGAGAGAGCCCAGGGCTGGGGCAGCAGGGGGGTGCGGCGAGGAGCCCAGGGCTGGGACAGGGGGCAGCCAAAATTTTTTTTGCTTGGGGCAGCAAAAAACCTAGAGCCGGCCCTGGGAACCCAGGCCCTAATTAAAGATGGGGGGGCCGGGTAGTGAAAATCCAGTCACTTATTCAGAGATCTAAATAAGATTCTAGGAGTCTCACTTTAGGCTCCCCTTTCTGAAAGACTCGCCTGGCATTTTCAAAGGAGCCTATGACAGTTTGGCGCCGAAATCCCATTGAGTTTCATTAGGCATGTGGGTGCCTAACTCCCCTGGGTTCCTTTGAAAATCTCAGCCTCGGCTTTAAACTCTCCATTCCCTCAACGGTTGGTGTTCCCACTTTATGTAGTAGAATGGAGCAAGCTACTTGTCATTTATATGTTCAGTTAGGCCTTGATCCAGCAAAGCACTTGAGCATGTTCTTAACTTTAAGCATATGAACAAACCCACAGAATGCCCTGAAGCACCTGGTGATTACATTTAAGCACATGCTTACGTGCTCTGCTGGATCAGGGCATTGCTGAGGGATGGAGAGGTCTTTGTTTCTGTTTTAAACATTTTGCGGGGAGGGAAGGGTTACTTAGTGTTTGACAGCCGGATAGCACTGAAACCGAAGGTCTCCATTTATCATCATGGTTGGCA
>NW_020683639.1:0-1172 GCF_002925995.2 Terrapene triunguis
TGAGGCAGGGGTTGGCTGGAGACAGGGCAGAGGGTGTGGCAAGGGTTGGCTGTGGGCAGGGGGTGCAGGGCTGGCTGCAGGCAGGGCAGGGGGGCGGGGCTGGTGCAGGCAGGACAGGGGGCGGGGCTGGTGCGGGCAGGGGGTGCAGCAGAGGCAGCTGGAGCGCCAGCCCTTTAAAGAGCCACCAGAGCCCCCCACTACCCCAGGACTCTGGGGGCTATTTAAAGGGCCCGGGGCTCCCCTGCTTCTACAGCCCCGGCCCTTTAAATAGCCGCGGGAGCCCTGGGGAAGCAGCGGGGCTCCGGCGGCTATTTAAAGGGCTGGGGCGGTAGAAGCAACAGGAGCCCTGGACTTTTTAAATAGCTCCCAGAGCCCCGCAGCCCTACCCCAGGGCTCCAGCCGTGGGGCTCTGGTGGCAATTTAAAGGGTCTGGGGCTCCAGCCCCTGGGGAAGCCGGGCCACCCGGGTACAGCGCACTGGGTCTTGTCGGTACGCCGTACCGGGGCTTGGGCGTAGGGTCCTCTTAGGTGCGGGCCCGATTCAGGGGAATCGGTTGAATTGGCCTAAAGCCGGCCCTGAGCCAGGTGTAGGAGCAGGGGGGAGGGGGACACCCTGACATTAGCTTCCCCTCTTCCCCCCACCCTGCACAGCAAGCAGGAGGCTCGGGGAGCAGCTCCAAGGCAGAGAGCAGGAGCAGCACATGGCAGTGGGGGCAGGGACAGCTGCAATTGCTAGCCTGCTGGCAGCTGCTGCACAGGGAATTTAGGGGAGTGGGGAGCTGATATTGGGGCTGCCAGTCCACCCTGGTTCCAAGCCCCCACCAGTTAGCTGCAACACGCTGCTCTTCCTGCAAGCAGTGGACAAAGCAGGGGGCTGCCAAACGACGTTAGAAGGGAGCTGTCAGAACTATAAAGGGAAGGGTAACAGCTCTCCTGTGTACAGTACTATAAAATCCCTCCTGGCCAGAGACTCCAAAATCCTTTTACCTGTAAAGGGTTAAGAAGCTCAGGTAACCTGGCTGACACCTGACCTAAAGGACCAATAAGGGGACAAGATACTTTCAAATCTTGGTGGGGGGAAAGGCTTTTGTTGGTGCTCTTTGTTTTGGGGGTTGTTCGCAGGGCCGGCTCTAGGCACCAGCAAAACAAGCTCGTGCTTAGGGCAGCACATTT
>NW_020683640.1:0-2611 GCF_002925995.2 Terrapene triunguis
AGGTACTTCAATAAGCTTTTTCTCAGACTGGACACCTTCCAGGCCTGAGCACAATTCTTTCCCCTGGTACAGCTCTTGTTCCAGCTCAGGTGGTAGCTAGGGGATTCTTCATGATGGCTCCTCTCTCCCTCTCTGTTCTCTTCCACCCCTTTATATATCTTTTGCATAAGGCGGGAACCCTTTGTCCCTCTGGGTTTCCACCCCCCCTCACTGGAAAAGCACCAGGTTAAAGATGGATTCCAGTTCAGGTGACATGATCACATGTCACTGCAAGACTTCATTACTCACTTGCCAGCACACACATATACAGGAAGACTCACAGGTAAATACAGCCATCTGCAGACAATGGGAGTCAAGATTCCAAACCATCCTTAATGGCCCACACTTTACATAATTACAATAGGCCCTCAGAGTTACATTTTATATTTCTAGTTTTAGATACAAGAGTGGTACATTTATACAAATAGAATGATCACACTCAGTAGATTATAAGCTTTGTAATGATACCTTACAAGAGACCTTTTGCATGAAGCATATTCCAGTTACGTTATATTCACTTTTTACCATATTTTTCTAAAACCATATAGACTGCACAATGTCACAGGGGTTTTTACACCAAATGCACAAGTGCATCATGTTTGGAAGTGTACAAGCAAGTCTGTTCTGACTTTTGTCACCTGGCTTCAACATTTTGCTAAGAGGATCTTTGTACAGGGAACATCTTTTATGGCCATTTAGGCACTGTGTTGGCTCTAGAATAAGAGTATATGATGTTTAGGGTAGACACTAGCCATTATAATAGTTGTTCCATCACCATTTATATATTCACATGAGATCATACTTTGCTGATCTGATAAAAATTCCATGCCCCAGAGAGGGAGTATAGTCTAAAAGTTAAAATGGAAGATTGGTAGTCAAGGGTTCTAGATTTTTATATTTGGCTCCACCACTGACTCTGTGTGAGCTAGAGTGGTAAGTCACTAAATTTTTAGTGCTTTGGTTTTCCAGTATGCCAAATAAGAGTAAAACTCATCTCTCAGAATGCTGTGATGCATAATCTCTGCAGTTCTTGGATTCAGCCTTGCTGTGCCTTACTGCAAGACCTAAAGGGGTTGGGGAAAACATGGCTTTGCCACCTTTTGTAGTTCCCCAATTATGCGGCCAGCCCGGCGCTGGCTTGGCCAGTACGGTAAATTAGAGCAGTCTCAAGGATGCTGTAATCTATGCCTTGCTGCTTATAGCTGCAAGGTGCCATTCCAGGAGCCACGAATAGCTAGAATACTGGGTGCTCTGACTATACCCCTCTTTCCATAGCCACTCCTACATTCAGACTGTGATATGATTGGCATGGATTCATTATGCCGGCTCTATCCCACCCAGCATTTTCCCCTTTGCTGTTCAGGTAGCTGGTTAAGACAGGTAGCTTCTGCCTTGTTGTGTCACTGAAGTGGTGCAAAGGAGATATTTTGTAACAGCAAATCCTCCCTAATGTTCATAATGATCTTTGATCTGTAATCTATTACAAATTCAAATAAATGGTTGTAATGTCTAATGTTTTTTAAAACGTCATGACTAAATAACTTGATGCAGCAGCAAGCTTTTTGCAAAGCATATTGGAAAGATGAAAAAATGCCTGTAAATTCACCTCCCACCCCACCCCCTTTAAAAAAAAAAAATTACAACTCACATTCTTTACTACAGTTAAAGCATGGATACATTACTTTGGGGGCAAAGATAGAACTGTGTGTGAGATGTGTTTTTAATTCTAGTTGTAGAAGGTCTTTGTAAACATGTCTTTTAATTAGTGATCACAGCTAGTGCATCTCTTTGAGTTTAAAATTGGGCATATTATATCACTTGGAATATTAATGGAGAACCTAGCATTTTACCATTTAAGTGAAGCTCACATTCCATGACAAAGAAACAGCAGGATGCATTTATGATTAAGCACCCTACCCTTTACTGAAAATTTAAGATTTTATCTTTTTCAGGTGGGAAAGCTACTAAATTATGTACTCTTCCTAAAAACACTTATTCTTCAGTAATTAGACTACTCTAAATGCAAAAACTTTGAATTAAAGGTACCTTGAATATTTAATGCTGCTCATTGTCCTGCTGATTTGTCCTTTATTTTTTCACGAATAGTTCAGTGAAACATTACCGACTACTATTTTCAAGAACAGTGGGGGTGTTTTTAATTCCTGTCAAGACATTTGTTAACATGAATTAATAAACACCAAAATTAGGGTTAATTAACACCTAGCTCACTGTGAGTGCACAAGGGATGGGGAACTTGGTTCTGAGCAGTTATGCAGTTATGGGTTTACGGACTGTCTCCACCCCTAAAATAAGAATGTAGAGAGAACTCTATCAGTGGAAATTAGAGCTAGTGAGACTTTTTTGAATTTTGATTTTTTTCAAAAATTTTTATCAGTTAAATTTTTGATGAAAAACGGGATATATTCTTCGCATTTTTCAACCAACTAGAGAGAGGTTTGTAAAAAGCAACAGAGAGTCCTGTGGCACCTTTAAGACTAACAGATGTATTGGAGCATAAGCTTTCGTGGGTGAATGCCCACTTCGTCGGATGCATGGCATGACATGCATCCGA
>NW_020683641.1:0-1344 GCF_002925995.2 Terrapene triunguis
GGCGCCGGATTTTCCCGGACATGTTTGGCTTTTTGGGATTTCCCCCCGGACGGGGATTTGAGTCCCAAAAAGCCGGACATGTCCGGGAAAATCCGGACGTATGGTAACCCTACTTTTGGATCATGTGGCGTTCTTAAGGGAGCGTGAGAGAATGGAAATTGAGACAGAGTGTCTGCTGCACCACTGTTGGTCAGCGGGGCGCATTGCAGGACAGACACACCCTGCGACAATTTAATCACTGCAATGTGTCAATAGTGAAGTCCCAATGTCATCCTGCCTCACTTTATGAAAGGCTGATCTATTCAGGTACTCTTATTCTTTTTGGGGCAAGTGAGTCAAACAGTGGTTGTTCTTGCAAAGTGAGACAACCTTTGTGGCCAGGGCCGGCTCTAGGTTTTTTGCCGCCCCATAAGCAAAAACATTTTTGGCTGCCCCCCACCCCAGCCTTGGGCTCTCACCCCCCACCAGTGCCCTCCCCCACCCACACCCCCTGCCACCCCAGCGCTGGGCTCTCTCCCACCTGCACCCCCTGCTGCCCCAGCCCTGGGCTCTCCCCCCCCCTCCCCCCGCCTCCAGCCGGTCCGGCGCTGGCAGGATTGGGGTAAACAGCGGGGCTCCCGGGCCGCGCCTCAGCCCAGGGTCCCTCCAGCCAGGGCTCCCACCTCCAGGACCGGCCGGGACCCAGGAGGGCAGAGCCGGGGGACTGCCCTGGCAGGGGGCTGTGGAGCCGGGGCAGGGTAGCCCCAGAGGAAGCGGATCCCTGGAGAGCGGGACATGGGCCCCGCACGGCAGCGCCCTGCCCTCTATGGCTCCGCTGCTGCTGCTGCTGCTTCTGGCCACCCTGCCGCAGTCCCTGGGCGGCTCGGGCCGCTTCGCCCAGCCCCGGCCGCGGCACTGGGGGGCAGCCGCCCTGCGGCACCTGCAGGTGGCTCCATGTGCCCCGCGGGGCGGCCCCCAGCCCAAGTTCCCCCGCTCGGAGCCTGCCCGGCCCAGCCACAAGGTGCGGCACTGCTCCCCCACGGCGCAAACTGCAGTGGCCCCAGGGCGCCCCCACACATGAGGTGCTGCTGCTGCCAGGGCCGGCTCTAGTCTTTTGCCGCCGGAAGCAAAAAAAAAAAAAAAGGCCGGAATGCCGCCCCTGAAAATGTGCTGCCCCAAGCACGTGCTTGGTTTGTCAGTGCCTAGAGCCGGCCCTGTTTGTAGCACTTGAAACATGCCGCTGCCTCAAGACATACAGGTGGGGGGGCTGGAAGATGGATGCTGGGCTTCCTACTCTTGAACTTAATTGATGTTCGCACTTGTGGTGCCAAGGAGAGGATGGCTTACAGGTGCCTTCTGTTTGAA
>NW_020683642.1:0-7013 GCF_002925995.2 Terrapene triunguis
CCCCCCCCCCCCCGTTGGCACCCTCCTCCTCAGCCTGCAGCCTAGTGGGGAGGAGTGGTTGCTTTTTCCTTGCTTCCCCGTCCCCCACCCCAGGGGTGCCCTCCTCCCCTTTCTGTAGTCTCATAGGGGGGAGTGGTTACCCCCCTCTTATTCTTTCCCATTTTCCCTGCTGGTTGCAATGGCGGGGGACTCTGCTCCTGCTCCTACCCCCGTCACTGACCCTGCTCCCGCCATTGCCCATGCTCTTGCCACTGCCCCACTTTCTTCTTCTGCCCTGTTGCCCCCGCCCGCCTCAGTGGCCGGCCCCTTGGCTGGCCCTGCCCTGGACACCGCCGCTGCCACGGCTGCCCCTTCCACCAGCAGGAAGGGCCAAGGGAGAAAGAAGGGCAAAGGCCCCGCCCGTGGAACCAAGCCTCCTGCGGGCGGGGCCGCAATCCCCGCCGCGGCCCCGACTCCGGCCGCGGCCCCTCCCTCTCCTGCTGTCCCTTCCACCAGCTCTGGAGGCGCTCCATCTCGGACCCCCAGAGCGTACGCCCAGGTGGCTGCCGCCACCCTGCGCACCACCGCGCCATCCGCCCCGACCGCCGCCTCTGGACCCATCCCCGGTGGCCTGGGCCCCTTCCCCTCGCTAACTAGGAGGCATGGCATCCGTTGCCACCTGGTGCCTGCCTCGCCCCACATCGAGACCTACGTGCGGGCGTTGGCGAGGGTGGTGGGGCCCTCAGCCATCGTGGCGGCCTCCAAAATGTATGGGAAGGCCGTGTTCTTCCTGGCGTCGGAGGCCGCCGCGCAGGAGGCGGTGGAAATTGGCCTGACGGTGGGGGGCGTGTTTGTTCCTTTGGAACCCTTGGAGGACTTGGGCGTACGGGTGGTCTTGACCTCCGTCCCGCCCTACCTCCCCAACGCCGCCCTGTTGCCAGCCCTCTCCGCCCTGGGGAAGCCCATTTCAGTTATAAGCCCTCTTTCGTTGGGCTGTAAGGACCCCGTCCTCCGTCACATCCTGTCTTTCCGCCGGCAGGTCCAGCTCCAACTGCCGCCGGCGGCGGGTGTCGGAACGGCGCTCGAGGGGTCCTTCCTGGTGCCCCACCAAGGGGCCCGCTACCGGGTCCATTATTCGACGGGGGAGGCCCGGTGCTTTCTCTGCCGAACGCCGGGGCATGTCCGGAGGGACTGTCCCCTGGCCCGGCTTGGAGAGGCGTCCGGGACCCCCACGGCCCGGGAGAGTGCCGGCCCTGTCATCGCCGGCGACCCTGGCGGTTCGGCCACTGCTGCTGCCGCCGTCCCTCCTCCTTCTGCCGCGCTCCCCGCTCTGGCCGCGGAGACGGCCGAGCGGGCGGGCCTTGCCGTCGCCGACCCTGGATCGGCGGGGCATGTGGAGGTGGGGGCGGGGCAGCTTCCACCGGCCGCGGGGTCGGGCCCGCCCCAGGGGGAGGGTTCGCCCTTGCCCTCTGGCCCTTCGCCCCTGCCACCCCGAGCCCCGAAATTACTGCCCTTGCCCTCTGGCCCCGCCCCTGCTGACCGACCCTCCACCTCCTCTTCCACCACAGGGGGCTGGGTGACCATCCAGGGAAAGCGCAGCGCCCGCCGGTCGCGGGCTCTCTCCCTCCCCTCTGATGAGGAGGGAGAGCAGACCCCCCGTAAGCTATTGCGGGGGGGCCGACGTTGCTAGTGCTTCCATCGCGCCCCCGGACGGTACCCAGCAGGAGGCGCTGGCCATGGAAACTGTGGACGCCGTGGCAGCGGCTGGGGAAACTCCTGTCCCTATTGTTGAGGCCGCACCTGAGGAGGCTTCGGTAGCGGTTCTCCCGGCCCCTGCTCCAACCGAGTCCCCCGCCGCCGCCGATGTTGCCGAGGCGGCCTTTGTCTCCGTGACTGGCGGGGAGGTCGCCGGGGCCGAGGGGACCGCTTTTGCCTCCTTTTTTGATGAGATTGAGGCCCTGGGTTTGACCCCAGTTACCCAGGGGGAGGACAACCTTCCACCAGCGGGCCCCGATCCGAGCGCTGACTCAGTCCCGGGCCCCCCTCCTGCTCCCGGTCCTGTCGCCCCCGATTTAGTTTTGGGGGAACCCTTGGCCCTACCTGCCAGTCCGGCCGCGCCTGCCATCTCGTGCACAGCCGCCGAGCCCCTTGGGGTGACGGCTGTTGCTGAGCAGCCGGTTTCTACCCCCGATCCCGCCCCTTCCACACTTCCTACCCCTGAGGCCTCCCCAGTCCCTGCTGCCTCCGTCCCCTTGGCTGCAGACCCTAGCCAGGGGGAGCCGCAATCTAGCGGTTTGGCAGCAGGGGATGGGGAGCTTGTTCCTGTCCTTGACCCTGTTCCCTCTCCTGCTGTCCCCGAGGTGTCTTTTCCTACCACCTCTGGGTTCACCGCCGCCCCCGGGGTTGTCGCAATTTCGTTGCCTGCTGCCGACCCTCGGGGGACGACTTTCGTGTCTCCCCTTCCCGCCACTGTTGGGGCTGTGCTGTTCCCTCAGCCGCCCTCCCCTTTGCCGGGGACAGAGACGGGCGGCCCGGCGCAGCGGCGCCGGAGCTCGGCCCCTTGTTTGTCTGTGGGCCGCGAGGACCCTTCGGGGGCCCTGCCGGAGGCTGGCAGCGGCTCGGCCGCTGCCTCCCCCTCCGCGCTGCGGGATGAGCTGCGCCTCTTTCTCTCGGATACCCGTGGTTCCCAGGGTAAGGTGCAGCTCGCCCTTCGGCGCTGGGGGGACTTCCATCTCGTCCTCCGGGCTCTGGAGGCACTTTTGGGGGAGGGGCGGGGGTCCAATCGGCGAGACATCGCGGCCTACCGGCGGGCCTGCAGGTTCCGTGACTCCTTGTTGGCCTTCGGGGCCGAGCATGGGATCTTGCGGGGCCCGCTGGAGGCCGTCGATCCCTCCGCCTGTGAGGATCTGCCCCAGCCCCCGACATGACAGTCACCACCTTTGCATCGTTGAACGCCCGGGGCTGTAGGGTGGGTCTCCGCAGATGCCAAGTGCTCTCCTTCCTTCGGGAGGGGGGGTACTCTGTGATTTTCCTGCAGGAGACCCATACGGCTCCGGCCGTCGAGGCTAGCTGGCGGCTGGAGTGGGGAGATGGGGTTTATTTTAGCCACCTCAGCGCCCACTCAGCTGGAGTGGCCACCCTGTTCTCCCCGGGGCTGCGGCCTGAGGTGCTGGAGGTCGCCGAGGTTGTGCCGGGCCGCCTGCTGCACGTCCGGGCCCGTGTGGACGGGCTAGTTTTAAATTTGGTCAACGTTTATGCCCCGAACAAGGGCCCGGACCGCGTGCCTTTCTATCGGCGGGCGGCGGCCTTCCTCGGCACTCTGGATTCTCGCGAGTGCCTGGTCCTGGGCGGGGACTTTAACACCACCCTCGAGGACCGGGACCGCTCAGGGCTTGAGACTTCCCAGGCGGCCGCGGGCGTCCTCAGGGAGATTGTAGACCATCACTCCCTGGTGGACGTCTGGCGCGACCACCACCCGGACGACAATACCACCTTCACCTATGTCCAGGTGGAGGATGACCGGTCGCACCACTCCCGGTTGGACCGGATTTATTTGTCCCGCCTTCATCTGGCACGGGCCCATGCCTCCAGCGTCCGGCCGGCCCCGTTCTCGGATCACCATTTGGTGTCCGTAACGGCCTCTCTCAGTTCCGAGCGGCCAGGGCCGGCCTATTGGCATTTTAATAATAGTTTGCTGGAGGACGTGGACTTCGTGGCTACCTTCCGGGAGTTTTGGTTGACCTGGCGGGAGCAGCGGCGCGCCTTTCCCTCGGCGCGGCGGTGGTGGGATGTAGGGAAGGTCCGCGCACGGCTCTTTTGCCGGAACTACACCCGGGGCGCCAGCCGGCGGAGGGGTGCGCTGATGGGGCAGTTGGAGCGGGAGGTCTTGGAGCTGGAGAGGCGTCTGGCCTCCAGCCCCGAGGATCCACCCCTCTGCGGGGCGTACCGGGAGAAGCGGGAGGAGCTCCGGGCCCTGGAAGACCACCGGGCCCGGGGCGCGTTCGTTCGATCCCGCATCCGTCTCCTTCGGGAGATGGATCGCGGCTCCCGCTTCTTCTATGCCCTGGAGAAAAGGAGGGGGGCCAAAAAGCATGTCACCTGCCTCCTGGCGGAGGACGGCTCCCCCCTCACGGATCCGGAGGAGATGCGTGGAAGGGCTAGGGCCTTCTATGCCGCTCTTTTTTCCCCGGATCCGACCGACGCCGAGGCCCGCAGGGTGCTCTGGACCGGGCTCCCGACGGTCAGCGCGAGCGACCGAGACCGGCTGGAGTTGCCTCTCTCCCTAGCCGAGTTCTCGGAAGCCCTCCGGCTCATGCCCACCAACAAATCGCCGGGCATGGACGGGCTGACCGTGGAGTTCTACCGCGTGTTCTGGGATGTCCTCGGCCCAGACCTCGTCACCGTCTGGGCCGAGTCCTTGCTAAGCGGGGTCCTCCCTCTCTCGTGCCGGCGAGCTGTGCTCGCCTTGTTGCCGAAGAAGGGGGACCTTCGCGATTTACGGAATTGGCGTCCCCTCTCGCTCCTCAGCACAGACTATAAGGTCGTAGCGAAGGCTATCTCGCTGCGGCTGGGGTCCGTGCTGGCGGACGTGGTCCATCCCGACCAGACCTACACCGTCCCGGGCCGGAGTATTTTTAATAACCTATACCTGGTCCGTGACCTTTTAGAGCTCGGGCGTCGGGATGGTCTGTCATTCGCCCTCCTGTCCCTGGACCAGGAGAAGGCGTTCGACAGGATGGACCACGGGTATCTCCTGGGCACCCTGCGGGCTTTTGGCTTCGGGCCCCAGTTTGTCGGCTTTCTCCGGGTGCTGTACGCTGAAGCGGAGTGTTTGGTCAGGCTCAACTGGGCCCTGACCGAGCCGGTCAGCTTCGGGCGGGGAGTGCGTCAAGGGTGCCCCCTCTCGGGCCAGCTGTACGCTCTGGCGATCGAGCCCTTCCTCTGCCTCCTCCGCCGGAAGATGGCGGGGTTGGCGCTTCGAGAGCCGGAGATGCGGCTGGTCCTGTCGGCGTACGCCGACGACGTGCTCCTCGTGGTCCAGGACCCAGAAGATCTGGTGCGGGTGGAGGCCTGCCAGGCTGTTTATTCGGCGGCCTCCTCCGCCCGGGTCAACTGGGTCAAGAGCTCTGGCCTGGTGGTCGGGGACGGGTGGCAGACCAGCTCCCTCCCACCCGCGCTTCAAGCCATTCGGTGGAGCGCGGGTCCGCTGCTTTATCTTGGCGTTTATCTTTCCGCCACGCATCCTTCTCCGCCGGAGAACTGGCGGGATTTGGAGGCCAGGGTGGGTGAGCGGTTGCGGAGATGGACAGGACTGCTCCGGTGTCTCTCCCTGCGAGGAAGGGCGCTGGTGCTGAACCAGCTCGTCCTGTCCATGCTTTGGCACCGACTCAACACCCTAAGCCCGGCCCCGGGGATCCTGGCCAGGCTCCAGAGGATGGCCCTGGAGTTTTTCTGGCCGGGACTGCACTGGGTCTCTGCAGGGGTTCTGAGTCTCCCCCTGGAAGAGGGGGGACAGGGCCTGGTCTGTCTACGTAGCCAGGTCCATGTCTTCCGCCTCCAGGCCCTGCAGAGGCTCCTTTATGGTGCTGGTAGTCCGGCATGGAGCACGTTAGCGCACGCCTTCCTTCGCCGCCTCCGAGGGCTCCGATACGACCGGCAGCTCCTTTTTCTTCACCCGAGAGGTCTTCCGCGAGACCTCTCGGAGCTGCCGGTCTTCTACCAGGACCTTCTCCGGACCTGGAAGCTTTTCTCGGCGACCAGGTCCACTGTGGCCACCGAGGGCGAGGATCTCCTCGCGGAGCCCCTGCTGCACAATCCCGATCTCCGTGTGCAGGTGGCGGAGTCACCCTCGGTGAGCCGGAGGTTGGTCCTGGCGGAAACCACCAGGGTCGGAGACCTCCTGGACTACACCAGAGGGGACTGGGTGGATCCCCGTGCGCTTGGTCGGCGCATGGGGCTCTCCACCCTTACGACCCCTCTGCGTGTACTCCGGGAGGTGGGCGCTGCGTTGTCACCTCCCGCTCTTGACTTCCTGTGGCGGACCCTGCGGGCAGGTGCTCCCCGCCCACCTCTCACCCCGGGCCCTCCGGATCTTTTTATTGGGCCCCTGTCCCGTGAGCCCCCCCGGCTCTCCCGATCCCATAACCCGAACCGGCTGCACGCTTTGCAACCGGTCCGGTTTCGAACCGCACCTAGAGACCACCTGTACACGCTCGTGCTCCACACGTTACATTTTCTCACCCTCGTGTCCCGCCCCGATACCAAATGGCGGGACTACCTACTACCTGTAGAGGGTGAGAAACCCCGGTGGGCCAGTCTTTATTCCACCTTGGTTCCACGGCCCGCCGGGGACATTGGATGGCGGCTCCTTCACGGAGCCGTGAGCACGGGCGTGTACTTAGCGCGGTTCACTCCCATTCCCGAGGCCTGCCCATTTTGCGGCCTACGGGAAACCCTGGCGCACGCATACCTCGAGTGCGCCAGGCTGCAACCCCTGTTTCGGCTCCTCCAGAACCTCTTGTTGAGGTTCTGGTTGCACTTTTCCCCACACCTGTTTATTTATGCACACCCTATCCGTGGCCCCACGAAGTCGCGGGATCTCCTCGTCAACCTCTTCCTGGCCCTGGCTAAGCTTACCATCTATAATACCAGGGAGAAGATGTTGACCGAGGGGGTGCTCTGCGAATGTGGGGCCTACTTCCGTAATCTTTTGGTTTCACGTCTCCGGGCGGAGTTCCACTGGGCAGCGTCCGCTGGCTCCCTTACCACCTTTGAGGAGCAGTGGGCGCTGTCCGGGGTTCTTTGCTCGGTGTCCCCATTTGGTTCCCTGATTTTGAACCTTTAACCGTCACCTCACTCCCTGGTTTTTTTTTAGTTGTCCCAAGGAATTACTTGGTTTCTGGGTCCAGTGGTCCCTCCCGCTAGGCTGGGGGAGGGGCCTTTAGCAGTGGGCGGGTAAGCCCGCCCACTTCCCGGTTAACCAATATGGACTCACTACAGGTACAGTAGTCTGGAAAGGTTGAAAGCCACTGCAA
>NW_020683643.1:0-2203 GCF_002925995.2 Terrapene triunguis
CGGCAGGGGGGCGGCACGGCGCTCAGCGAGGGGGGGGCTCGGGGGGCAGCGCTTTTTTTTCCTGCTTGGGGCAGCAAAAAAGTTAGAGCCGGCCCCGAGTTCAGAACATACAGACACAGCGAAATGGACCGGAGTTTAGATGATCTTGTTGTTTATGAATAATGACGACTGCGTTGGCTGAAATGGCCACCTTCTCTCCAGTCTGGGAAAAGCTGGCACGGGATCCACTGTGCGGTTATCTAGAATGGGGAGGAGTCATTTCCTTTTTGTTCATCACCGTACTTGGCTGCTCATTATTGTGCTCAGCTAAACCTCTGCTCCCTGTTTGAGATGCAACAGTCTCCTCCTTCCCCTGTAAACGTTAACACTGGAGGCAAGTCCCAGGTCTTAGGCAGGCCACTGGGCTAGCTGGAAGGGGTCACCCGGTCAGAGTGCTAGAAGCAGGCTAAGCTCAGTCTCTGAGGCAGAAAGGGAAACCTGGACTTCCAGGGTACATCTACATTGCAATAAAAAACCTGCGGCACCAAGTCGCAGGGCCCGGCTCAGCTGGCTCGTGGGGCTCGGGCTGTGGGGATAAAAAGAGCAGTGTAGATGTTCAGGCTCAGGCAGGGCCCAGGCTCTGAGACCCTCCCCCTGTAGGTCTCTTATTGCAGTGTAGACGTGCCCCTGTTTTCCTAGCTGATGGGTAAGGATGAGGGCTGCAGAGGATCATGATGTTTGGTTTCTTACTGAGGTTTTGAAAGTCTCCATTTCAGCCTTTTAAGATGCTGGGGTACCATGGTGATGGGGGTTAGTGGGGGTGAAAGATGTAATATTAAAAAGGCAACAAAATAAAATTCCAAAGATGGTCAGTTTTAACATTTGATCCCAGTTGCTCCTGACCTGGGCTCATCAGGGTACCACAAGGTGTGGCCAGTTGTTTGACTGCACTTGCGGTTTGTTCTTAAAAATACTCGAGACCCGATACACTTGGCTAGGTTTGGTTATTGTCTAAAGACACAACAGTGCGATATGGAAAGGAGGCATGGGAAGCAAATTCTCACCGTGTGTTCGCCTTACACAGAAGGTGTGCTTCAAAGACGAGCATTTCAGCTAGCAGTATTTATAAGATGATTTTACAAGTTACAAAACTCTCTCTACATCACTAAAACCCAACCCACCAGGCTGTCCCAGATCCTTTTCTTGTTGTTCTGGACCTTCCTTAGTTTTGTTTTGGGTACCAACATTCCAGGTACTGGTCCGTGAAGGCACCTCCCCGGCTTGTGCCAGGGCAGAACATTAATGTATTTTTGCCTTTGACAAGTGTCCCATTTTCTAATGCCAAAGCTGACTTCAGCTTTGTGAAGTGTTGTGGGATACTTGACGTGGTGAACAGAACTGTAGGAAGAGCCTAATACATTCAGTTAACATAACTTCCCAGCACTTGTATAAAGAATGTATATTCTATTAATATCATGCACATAATACCTATCAGTGTGGTGTATACTATGCTTAACACATGTTTTGGCTAACAAGGGCAATTTAGGTGATTTTTTTCAATGCCATAAGAATTCTGGGGAAGACTGATTAGGGGACTTGCCTAAGCACCTTTAATGTAGGGGGCACTGGCCTTTGATTTAAAGAGAGAACGGTTTGCGTTCATGCTGCATCCCATCCCTTCAGCCTACAGTTCCCTGCAAAAGCACTGTGCATGCACCGTAACTTGTCGAAGGGGTGTTTGTGGGTCCTAAAGCTCTTACAGGCTTAACATGCTGGCCAAATTTGCAGCATGGCCACCTCTAGTGGCTGGTCAGCTGGAAGAAAAAACTTACTGCTGCTGCCAGCTAATGGAGTTGCCCCCCTGCCTCACATGGTAGAGGTCTGTGCTATGCTGTGCTAGTGAAGGTCCTAGGTTCAAACTCTGCTTATGATTTGTGTGGGAAGAGAGGGGATCATTACACACATTTCCCCCCCCCCCCCCACCAAACACTTGGTATCAGTCTGCCATGGAATGCTTTGAATAATAATTAAAAAAACTGTTTGGAGAAAGAATTCAAGCTGGGAGCTCAACCCAGAATTCCAATGGGTGGTGGAGACTGCGGGAACTGTGGAATAGCTACCACAGTGCAACGCTCCGAAAGTCGACGCTAGCCTCGGTACTGTGGACGCACTCCGCAGACTTAATGCGCTTAGTGGGGGGACACACAATTGACTGTATCAAAAT
>NW_020683644.1:0-1339 GCF_002925995.2 Terrapene triunguis
GGGATGGGGAAGAGAAGCGGGGGCTGGGGGAAACAGGCAGAGGGGGAAGGAAGAGGGTGGGATGGGAAGGAGAAGGAGGGGATGGGGGAAGCGGGGGCAGGGGAAAGAGGCAGTGGGGATGGGGGAAGAGAAGGGGATGGGGGATGTGGGGGCAGGGAGGAAGAAAGGGGGTGGGATGGGGAGGAGAAGGAGGGGTGGGGGTAAGTGTGGACTGGGGGAAAGAGGCAGTGGGGATGAAGGGGGTGGGGTAGGGAGGGGATGGAGTGGTGGGGAAGGGGCATGGGATGGGGAGAAGAGAAGGGGATGGGGGAAGTGGGGACAGGGGGAAAGGGGCAGTGGGGAGATGGAGCGGTGGGGAAGGGGTATGGGATGGGGAAGAGAAGGGGATGGGGGACGTGAGGGCAGGGGGGAAAGAAGGGGGTGGGATGGGGAAGAGATGGAACGGTGAGGGAGGGGCATGGGATGGGGAAGAGAAGGGGATGAGGGAAGCAGGGACGGGGGGAAGCTGGAGCCCAGCATGCGGCATCCCCTTGGCAGAAGCTGGGGCTCCCCTGTTAAGCCGGCCCATCAAACCCTCACCCTGACAAGCCCCACCTCCCTGCATCTGTACCACCCCGTTGAGCCCCCAAGACACCCTCCCCACTGAGCCCCAACCACCTGCACCTGGACCCCCCACCCAAATGAACCCCACCTCCCCTGCACCTAGACCCCACCCCTGCTGAGCCCCAAACACCTTCACCTGGATCCCCTGCAGAGTCCCATTTCCCCTGCACCTGGAATCCCCCAATGAGCTTCTGTGCATCCAGATCTCCCACTGAGCCACCAGGAACCCAGATTGCCCCACAGACAACTCTCTTACCCCCACCTGAATCCCCCCACACTAAGTCCCTCTGCACTTGGATCCTGCTTCCGAGCTGAGCCTGCTCACCCACACCTGGTGTGCCTGGCACAGGGGGGCAGGGCCCCAGGTTGTTTCTGGGGCAGGCCGGGCCCTTGCACTGTATCAGGGTCGGGTGCAGCCTCGCTGCCGAGTCCTTGTCCCGGGGTGGGGTTGGGGGAGGCTGCAGGGTAATCTCCCACCTCCATGCAACCAGTGGCCAGTGCTCCCCACTGCCATGTTGCAGCCTCCACATTTATTTATTGACAAATAAAAACTTGCAGAATTTTAAAATATTGTTCACAGAATTTTTAATTTTTTGGTGCAGAATCCCCTCAGGACTACGGGGTACTGTGCAGCTGTGATGGTGGGACTGTGAGGAGGGTGGTGGGACGTGGGGAGGTCTGTGGGCGGGGGGTGCTGGGTGAGCAGTGCAGTGTTCAGGGTGTTGTGCAGTTGTGG
>NW_020683645.1:0-1113 GCF_002925995.2 Terrapene triunguis
CTCCAGGGTCCTCTCCAGCATAGTTCTCGCTCTCAGAGCGATGATGCCGTCTCTTCCAAACACGGCTCCCCTGGGTACCTGGCGACATCTTGGCTGGAAGGGGCCACGGCGATTCGCTTCCTGATGATGTCACGCACAGCACTCGCCACAAAGTTCCTCACCGTAGCATCCAGGCACATCGAAAGATGGAACGCGCAAGTGATCGCCGCAGCGTCAGACAGATCACCCCCTTCGAGGGATGTTGCTGCCTCCCTGCCTATGCGACACCAGCTCGTTACTGGCCCGCCGGGGAGGTACATCCTCTTCTTTGCCAGCTGCCTTATGGAGCTGTCTGCCTTGTTGAGTGGTACCTTCGCCACAGCAGTTAGCACCAGGTAACCAGGATCTGTTTTTTTTCCAGGAGTCGTTGTACCAAATGCCTTCCTTTCCTGGGGCTATATTTTGTGTCTTTAGGAGTCTGTTACTATTTCCTGTAGTGTAAAGTGACAACAAGCTATATAGGTGAAAGAGAGAGAGAATGGTAATCGTTGGGCAGGCATTGAGAGAGTGCTGGTGCCTGGAGCCGGCCCTGTTTTAAACGGCCGGGACCAGGGCAGCTGCTCCCTTTGCCCCTCCCACATCTCACCCCCGTTGGCAGCCGGGTGCCAGGGGAGGCAAAGAGGGCAGGGACATTAAAGGGGCCGTACCGGCAGGGCTGCCGATAGGGAAGCAAAACAGATACAAGAAAATGTGCAAGCGCTATCCGCGGTGACTAAGCCGCATGCGGCTCTTTTACAGTTACAGTGCGGCTCCTGGAGCTCCCTGTTCACCCCACCACCACCACCACCCTCCACCTACCAGACTGCGGGGGAGCTCAGGGCTTCTGCCCTGCGGCAGGGTAGTGGGGCTAGGGGCTTCTGCTGGAGGAGACTGGTGCCTGCCACTTTCCATGCACAGAATGCTTAGGGCAGATTGCCTAGAAAAATGCTGCAAGAAAAGCTGACCTCGCTCTCTCTTAGTGGTCGCTTGTCTATCTTCTGTCTCACCCAGGACCGCTAATTAATTTCGAGGAAAACACAGTGGACATACACACTGACAACAAGCTATATACGTGAAAGAGAGAGAATGGTAATC
>NW_020683646.1:0-1416 GCF_002925995.2 Terrapene triunguis
CTACAGAAACAGTATTTAAATTGTTATTTTTCTCTTTTTTTTTTTTTGCTGACTGCATAAAACTGAAATCGCACATGTTAAATGCGCCTAAGATGCAACAGACCTGTATATGCTATTCTTTAACCAGGTGCTAGATTGTGCAATACAGTCAGTTGAAGAACGTTTCATGCAGCTCAAGGAACACAGCACTATATTTGGGATGTTGTATGATATTCCAAAACTCCTCACTATACCTGAAGACGACCTACACCAGCAATGCAGGGCACTAGAGAAAGTGTTGACACATGATGACATGCACGATATTGATGCGAGTGATTTAGGTAATGAACTGAAAGCCCTTTCAAGATACATTTCAGCAGGATCAACTCCAAAGGCTGTTCTGGAATATATGTGCACAAATAAGATGACCACCCTCTTTCCAAATGCTTTTGTTGTTCTGCACATACTTCTAACACTTCCTGTAACAGTTGCCAGTGGAGAACGCAACTTCTCCAAGCTGAAGTTAATAAAAACACATCTGTGCTCCACAATGACACAGGAGAGGCTGGTCGGCCTTGCAACCATCTCAATAGAGCATGAGCTGGCCAGACTGTGGACCTTCAGGAAGCAGTTCACATCTTTGTAACCAAGAAGGCACGGAAAGCACCACTTTGATTATTCAAACAGATAAAAATGCCAGTGTTTACTATGCAGACAAGAAAAGTTACATTTGCTGTTCAGGCATTTGAAAGTTAATTGTTACTTAAAATTTTTGAACAAGGCATTTTAAGTTGTTAGTTCTCCTTTATTGGGGTAGATAGCAGAGCAGCACCGTGAGAGGAGTAGAACAGGAAGAAGGCAGAATTGAGACCTTTCAAAGTTTTGGCCCAAGCGAGGGGGCATGGGGGCGTCATTTGAGCTCCCCGCCTCAGGTGCCAAAATGTTGTGGGCCGGCCCTGATTAGCAGACCCTAGTGAAGGCTAAATTAAACAATTGAATACAGCTGCTCTGTATCTGCATTTTCTGCTGTGTTGGTCAAATGACTAGTCATTCTTTATCATGAGGGATAAGGTCACTTTCAAAGATTATTCAACAGATGAATGTTAGTTCTAAACTTTCCAATCACTTTATTACAGCATCACGCGGCCACCAATCTACTACTCTTCACAATAGCAGATGAGACCTTATTACTTAAAGAATTAGGGTATGTCTACACTACGAGAGTAGTTCGATTTTAGTTAAATCGAATATGTGCAATCGATATTAGAAAGTCGAACGTGTGTGTCCACACCAAGGACAGTAATTCGACTTTGTCAGTCCACACTACCAGGGAAAGCGTCGACATTGGAAGCAGTGCACTGTGGGCAGCTATCCCACAGTTCCCGCAGTCCCCGCTGCCCATTGGAATTCTGGGTCGAGCCCCCAATGCCTTCTGGG
>NW_020683647.1:0-1893 GCF_002925995.2 Terrapene triunguis
CAATACTCCAGGTGTGGCCTCACCAGTGCCGAATAGAGGGGAATAATCACTTTTCTCGCTCTGCTGGCAATGCTCCTACTAATACAACCCAATATGCCATTGGCCTTCTTGGCAACAAGGACACACTGTTGACTCATATCCAGCTTCTCGTCCACTGTAATCCCCAGGTCCTTTTCTGCAGAACTGCTGCTTAGCCAGTCGGTCCCCAGCCTGTAGCAGTGCCTGGGATTCTTCCTTCCTAAGTGCAGGACTCTGCACTTGTCCTTGTTGAACCTCATCAGATTTCTTTTGGCCCAATCCTCCAATTTGTCCAGGTCCCTCTGTATCCTATCCCTACCCTCCAGCGTATCTACCTCTCCCCCCAGCTTAGTGTCATCTGCGAACTTGCTGAGGGTGCAATTCATCCCATCATCCAGATCATTAATAAACATGTTGAACAAAACCGGCCCCAGGACCAACCCTTGGGGCACTCCGCTTCATACCGGCTGCCAACTAGACATCGAGCCGTTGATCAGTACCCGTTGAGCCTGAAAATCTAGCCAGCTTTCTATCCACCGTATAGTATTATCAGCCTCAGTATTCTAGCTCTGTCACAGCTTGGCCTATTGTTACCGCTGCCACTGACCTTGGCAAGTCACTGTGCCATCCCGTGCCTCAGTTTCCCTGCAAGTGAGTGGCCTCCTCCCCAAGTGCCCCCGCGTGATCTCCTCTCCAAGTGCCCCCTCGTGGCCTTGTTCTCACCATGCCCCAGGTGTCCTGCTCTGTCCTCTCCTGTCCCTCAGTCAGGACGGCCACCCCAGCCCTTCCTTCTGGGGTGCAGCCGTCTCTCCGTTCCTAGGGTCCAGCTGTCCAGCAAGGAGACATCAGCGGGTAGCTCCCTCTTTCTTCAGCATGGTCCAAATCCTTATCACCAGAACCTCCCTTCCCTCATCAGCAACGAGGTATAACAGATACTTCATTAGGAGGTATAGGGACAGGGACGGGAATTCTTAATTCTGTAGATCTGGAAGCATTAATGGTGTTAAATTTGCAAAAGAATTTTAGTTCTGCTGTTTCTCTTTGAAGTCTGTTTCTAAGTTTTTTTGTTCAATAATAGTTACTTTTAAATCTGTTATAGAATGTCCAGGGAGATTGAAGTGTTCACCTACTGGCGTTTGTATGTTACCATTTCTGATGTCCGATTTCTGCCCATTTATTCTTTTGCGGAGGGACTGTCCGGTTTGTCCAATGTACATGGCAGAGGGGCATTGCTGGCACATGATGTCATATATCACATTAGTAGACGTGCAAGTGAATGAGCCCTTGATGGTGTGGTTGGGTCCTCTGATGATGTCGCTAGAGTAGATATGGGGACAGAGTAGGCAACGAGGTTTGCTACAGGGATTGGTTCCTGGGTTAGTGTTTCTGTGGTGTGGTGTGTAGTTGCTGGGAAGTATTTGCTTCAGGTTGGGGGGGCTGTCTGTAAGCGAGGACTGGCCTGTCTCTCAAAGTCTGTGAGAGTGAGGGATCGTTTTCCAGGATAAAGGTTGTAAAATTCATTTGCAAATTTAACACCATGAATTTGGGCTGGAATAGGGACTGGGAGTGGCTGGCTCATTACAAAAGCCTCTCCTGGAATTGACACCTCCTCATCTCTTATGGGGAGTGGACCACATCCACCCTGATCGGATCCGCCCTGTCAACACTGGTTCTCCACTTGTGAGGTAACGCCCGTCTCTTCCTGTGTCAGTATATAATGCCTGCATCTGTAACTTTCACTCCATGCATCTGAAGAAGTGGGTTTTTTACTCACGAAAGCTTATGCCCAAATCAATCTGTTGGTCTTTAAGGTGCCACCGGACTCCTGGTTAGTTTGGTCCCTGTTTCCAACCCAGGTTTCTGGCAGGGACTGTG
>NW_020683648.1:0-2090 GCF_002925995.2 Terrapene triunguis
AGTGGCATTTGGCTCCCAGGGATCCAGCTGTCCAGCGCTGGGGGGAGAACACAGCAGCACCCGAGCATCAACTGGTCAGTGACTCTCGCTCTGCCTGGTCTAAGCAAACCCCAGACAGAGGAGAGGGCCCCCAATCAGCACCTCCTGCCGGCTGCAGCCCTGGCTGCTGAGCTGATGGGCTAAAGGGGGGAGAAGGAAGAGACAGAAACTCTCCAGACACTCCCTGTCCCTGGCTCAAGTTCCCCCCTCCCTTCCCAGACCGGATCCCCCTTCCATGGAGATTAAGAGAGGGAAACTTGGGTCAGGCCCCACCTTCCCTCTAGACACCTGTCCCCACCCCCTATCTTCCATCAGCCCCTGGGCTGGACTCCCCCACTGACCTGGAGCTGTTCCCTGGAAGGGGAGTGTCCAGGAAAGCTGGTAACTCTGCCCCTCCGTAAATCCCTCAGGGCTGGGATCTGCTAGATCCGATATTGAGGGAGCAGGAGGAGGGTTTGTGGAGAAACGGTGGATGGAATGGTTGGGGCTGGTGGAGTTGGGACGCAGAGCGAGCTGGGGGCTGGGGCTATCTAGTGTTTGGGGATCATGCGATAAGAGGAGAGGGAGAGCACGGGGGGGAGAGGTGCTGCCTCTGGTCATTCATTCCCTCTCTACCTTCTCCCTGCCCCCTCTGCATTCAGAAAGCACCAAGGAGAGGAGCTAATTTCCCCAGGGGCTTTTACGGGAGGCCCAGAGATCCCACCTGTGCCTCCACAGCATCATCCTCGGAGGTTCCCTCTGTGGTAGGAAATGTGGTCGGGATGAGCCAGCACATCCCTGTGACGCTCCACCAGATTTCCTAGTGGAAACTGACCCTGAGCATCTCATGTGTTCTCACCCCCCCGTTAGCAGAGTGACTGCTAGTCCCTGAATTCCCACTTTGGGGCCGGATTGTCTCAGTCCCAGAGATTGTCACCTTGCTCCAGGCCGTGGGGAAAAGCATTTATTGTTTGTACACTTTCTACCTTATGGACCAGAATTAACTAGATGATAAAATAGTGGGACAGTAAAATGTGGTGCTTTCCCTCCAGTGCTATTGGAGGGTGATGGGGTGAGTCCAAGGGATTCCCTTCTTCCCCCTTCACCATCACCCTCCATCCCTGACACAGCAACCTCTGTCCAGCAATGGAGAGTTTTATCCTCTCCTCATCCTACCTCTCCACCTCCCAAAGGGTCACTTGCCACAGGGATTTTTCTCTCTTTGGGACGGCCGCTTAGTCGCACACTCCCATATTAGTCTAGTTTGACAGGAGGTAGCTCAGATTTGTTGAGGACTTCATGAGACCAATGATCATTTGCCGGAAGAGTCTTTTCTTTAATTTTTTTTTTAATTTTTGTCTAACCCTTTGTCATGAGATTTGTGGTGTTTGAACAATGACTGTGATCGATCTCTCAGCACAGACACCGAGGGTGCGAGCTGGAGTCACGCTCCGAGGGGCAGAGACTGAGACAGGGAATGAAGTTACTGCCTGATACAGTCAGGAGTGGGGAAGTGGGGGACAGAGCTGGGAAACTGCTGGGTTTGCTCTTCAGAGCCAGAACAAGCCGAGGCTCAGAGCTGTGAACTCCCTGCATCAAAGCCTGAGAGACTAGAAGCCGACACTAAACTCTAAAGGGTCATGAATGACACTCCAAGAAGAATGACGCAGGGAGGGGGCAGCGTCTCCCGACTGCTGAGATGACGAGGATGGGCACAGGCAGGAGGGTGCTGGGATGTCAGCAGTCGGAGCCAGCCTTGAAGCCAGGCCCTCCCACGTCACTGAGGCCAGAGGAAAAGGAGGAGCTTAAAGCCCCGCTGGTCGCCCCCTCCTCATCTACCCCCGTGTCCTCCTGTGTCAGGACAAGAGAGACTCCCTCTGCCCACTCCCCCCACATTCACCCCTCTCAGCTGAGCTCCTTGGATTCCCTGCTGTCAGCGTGTGGCTTTTGTTCCTGGGTCCCAGCGTCGCTCATGGCTTCTCTGCACTTTTCTACCCATTTATAAATGCTGCTGTCGCTGGGGCCGCAGCAGTGGGCTGGGCTGGGGATGGGGAAAGGAGTCTGTCTTTGTT
>NW_020683649.1:0-1758 GCF_002925995.2 Terrapene triunguis
AACTGGGCTGTAGGCAAGGTTACAGACTGTGACACGAAGGGTTGAATGGTCACTGAAGCCTCCGGGTTGATGAGTTTGGGGTCCACTAGGGATTGGTGGATAGTTGACACTTGTGCCCCAGTGTCCCTCCAAGCGATAACCTTCTTTCCGCCCACTCTCAAGGTTTCCCTTCGCTCCGAGGGTATGAGAGAGGCATCTGGGTCTGGGGATCTTTGGTGTGATTGGGGTGTAATGAACTGTAATCGGTTGGGGTTCTTGGGGCAGTGAGCCTTTATATGCCCCAGTTCATTACATTTAAAACATCGCCCTGCTAAGGTATCACCGGGGCGATGTTGGTTGATGGAGACTGTTGTGGTGGGGTGAGAAGGCGTCTGGGGTTTCTCTTGGGATGTGGGTGGGGCCTTGGGTTGTCCCCGGTGGTAAGGTTTTGTTTCGGCTTGCCCCTTCTGATATTCGCTCCAACTGCTACTAGCTTTTTTCTTTTCTGTCACCTCCACCCATTTGGCTCCAATCTCCCCCGCCTCGGTTACAGTTTTGGGCTTCCCATCTAGGATGTACCTTTCTATTTCCTCAGGAACACCCTCTAAAAACTGCTCCATTTACATTAGGAAGGGCAACTCTTTCGTAGATTTAACATTTGCTCCTGATATCCAGGCATCCCATTTTTTCCCAATGTGGTAGGCATGTCGGGTAAGTGACACATCGGGTTTCCACCTTAGGGCTCTGAACCGCCGACGGGCATGCTCAGGTGTTAGCCCCATTCTGATTCTGGCCTTGTTTTTAAAAAGTTCATAACTGTTCATGTGTTCCTTATGCATTTCAGCCACCACCTCTGCTAAGGGTCCACTGAGCTGCGGCCTCAGCTCTACCATGTACTGGTTTGGAGTGATGCTGTATCCAAGGCAGGCCCTTTCAAAATTTTCTAAGAAGGCCTCAGTATCATCGCCTGCCTTGTAGGTGGAGAATTTTCTGGGATGGGAAGTGGTACCTGGAGAGGGGTTGTTAGGATGGGCTGTTGTATCCGCCCTAGCCCTTGCTACTTCCAGTTCATGCTTCCTTTCTTTTTCTCTCGCCTCCTCTTTGGCTTTTTCCAGCTCCATCTCTCTCTTGTGGGCCTGCTCTTTGGCTTTCTTTTCTCTTTCATGGGCCTCCTCTTTGGCTTTTTCTTCTTTCTTTCTGCTCCCTAGCCCTCTCATCAGCTTCTTTCTCGAGTTTTTTAATTTGAAGCAGTCTCTGATGTTTTCTTTCATTTTCTTCTGCTTCTAGTTTGGACAGTTCTATTTTGTTAGCTACTTCTTTGGTAGTCATTTTCCTGTTTTCTTGTGCTGGGCCACACCCCTCTGCAGTTGACTGAAACTGGGATGCACTTAGCTCAGGCTGCTGCTGAGTGCTGCTGAGTTAACAGAGACTTTCTCACTAGCTACTTCCGAGGATGTAAAAAGGAAAAAAAACAATTCAGCTTGTAAATTCCTTTTACCAGTCAAAGTTTGCTCATTAATTGAACCCTTCTCTTAACAAAGGCTCTTGTTAAAAAAACTTAACACCTCTGCCTTCAGGCAAGGAGAGATAAGATATGCATCTACCTTCAGCTCTGCTTTCCAAGTAGCTAGAAGGAAAAAAAAAATCTTACTGGCTTTTGGGTTTAAAACGATCCCACCGCTGTGCCACCATGTCAAGGCTGTATCCCCACTTTGAACTTTAGGGTACAAGTGTGGGGGCCTGCATGAGGACTTCTAAGCTTAACTACCAGCTTAGTTC
>NW_020683650.1:0-1081 GCF_002925995.2 Terrapene triunguis
CGACTCAAACGCTGCTTGGACTAATGAGGGAGCAAACGGACACGCTCTGCCGCCTTGTGGATGTTCTGCAGGACCGGAGGCAGGAGGAGAGAGCCCTGCTGCAGTCTCTCTCTAACCGCCCTGCCCCGCCACCAAGTCCCATACCCCCCTCACCCAAAGTCCAAACACGGAGGGGCGGCAGGGGCCGTGAAAACTTTCACTCCACCCCAGCGGACAGCTATAGCACTAGAAGGCTCTCATTCCCCAAAATCTGAAAAGTCCTTTCCTACCCGCCTCACACAAGACCCCGTCCAAGTTTCACCCCCCCGTTCCATGTGTGGTTGTTAATAAAAAATACGTTTCTGTTCATTACTGTTTCCATCCTCTTCTTTTGGAGGAGAGTCTGTCTGAAGGGGGGGGGAAGGGGCTTGGTAATTAGACAGGACAGTCACCTTTAGCAGGGGGCTGGCCCAGCAGCAGGGCACATACACAGTGCAGTGACTAGTTACCCTGGTCAGTCTGGGAGGTGGCTTTCATGTTCTGTGTGGGGGCTGGGCGGGGTTGCTCTGTGACTTTGTGGCGGGGGAGGGCAGTTTAGAAGCATCATTAGCTTCTAAATCACAACACTAAACCCAGGTTTAAAACATTCCCGCGAAAACAGTAATGAAGACAACGGTGTTCATTAGCAAAACAGAACAGATTTTATTTTTTGGGAAGGGGGTGAAGGGGGTAACTGGGTAAAGAAACGGGGGCAAGTTCAGCCTCTGTGTCCACAAACTTAAAAGTCACTGGGTACCCTGCTCAGTCTTGAAACTGGCTTTCAAAGCCTCCCGGATGCACAGCGCGTCCCACTGGGATCTTCTAATCGCCCGGCTGTCTGGCTGGGCGTAATCAGCAGCCAGGCTATTTGCAAGCTGCTATAACGATGGGAATATTGGTTTCGCTGAGATCACAGCGAGTCAGTAAGCTTCTCCATCTCCCCTTGAGACGGCCAAAAGCACACTCCACCACCATTCTGCACTTGCTCAGCCGGTAGTTGAAGAGTTCTTTTTCACTGTCCAGGGCGCCAGTATAGGGCTTCATGAGCCAGGGCATTAGCGGG
>NW_020683651.1:0-8217 GCF_002925995.2 Terrapene triunguis
GGGGGGGAGGGCGGCCAGAGCGCCGGGGGGAGGGCGGCGAGCCCGGCTGTGGCCCCGCTCTCGCCGGCGGCCGGAGCGCCGCGCCGCCCCCCTCCAGGTGCCGCCCCAAGCACCAGCTTGGGTGCCTGGTGCCTGGAGCCGGCCCTGGATGGAGCATGCTCAGTGCCGGTGGAATTTTCAGCGTATTTTGGAGTCAAACTCTAACAATTCTCCACTGAGCATGTGCCAGCTGAGATTTTTCAGAGGCTTATTTTAACTTGGCCAAATTTGGGTGGGTTTTCCTGAGGGCAGCAAAGGGCACATCCGGAACACTAGGATGAGCCCTCTGGTAAATTTGAAGTCCTGTTCCAAAGCATGGATGCTAGAGCTTCTCAATAAAAATGTTGTAACCCAAAATTTAACATGGTAAAACAAACAATTTCCCTAACCTCATTCTCAGAAACAGCTGAATTATTTCAACTGAAACTTGTATATCAGCCTAAGGCAGACACCCGCCATGGAGAATTTTAGCCTAAATGGTTAAAGTTTGGCAAAGTTCTAAGCAATTTAAAAAAGTGACATAAGTGTTAGACAACCTTATCTACAGGTGTATCTACTAGCTCTGCCTATACTGAGCATAGCTACCAGCTCTGCCTATAGTACAAGGATGTCATCATCATAACAACAACATCCTACCTGTCCACTTTAGGTGTCTATCCCCATGGTAACACCATGACCAATTTAAGTCAGCAGGTGTTTTGCCTGAGTAAGGCTAAGAAAAATATTGAATAAGGACTCTTGGATTTGGTCCAAGATAATTTTGATGTAAATAAGAGAGATAAATTAAATACAGCTAAGCCTTGCAACTTCCCAGTACTATATTTCCTTATCAATCAGAAATCCCAGACAGTTTACACAGCACAGTGCACCAGGAAATTCAACAAGATGTGCCTGAAACTGATTCATGGGACTATTTACCCATGTAAATCATCTCAAAGTATCATTCTCAAGAGCTGAATGAAACAATTGCAGCTGATACCCTGTTAACCGCTGTACAATCAGTGGCACTGTAATACACCTGTGGACTAAACAACATAGGATGATGATGGAGTTTCACGTTGATGCTGACGTAGGATGATTCAGCAAACACTCTAGGTGAAAATGTATATGCAAGCTCAGACCAATGTGAGAACTACGAACACAGTTATATATGGGACAGACAAGATTGTCCATGACCATTGCAGGCTGTTGTTAACAGTGAGAAGCAAGGATACATTTTCTACACAAGGTGTTAATTCATCTTGCTTCAAAGCAGTTAATGAAGACATGACAAGTCTGCCACCACCTTGCTCTGTCATAGATGTGGCTTCCCAGTTGCTGGGATCAACCGACAGGTTTTCAAGTTTGACTTCAATTTGTCTTTATATAATTTGTACTGGTCACCATGAGAACGGGTGCATGCTTTAGCTGACCATAAAATACGGTGTTAGGTATTCTCGAGTTGGCCATACCCACAAGATGCCCTGACTAATGAAGATGAGCTTTTATGAGCGTGCTTGGAATGCCAGACCTGACAATGATTAAGGACTTTGATATTGAGAATCTTGTCCCACCATTTGACCCTGCACACAAACTGAAGACAGCATATGTGGAACTGATCAAGGTTCCTAATGTCACGGTTGTCCATGTCTCACAACCATATAGAAGCGTTGGACTGCCCAATAGACATTTAGCGTAGTGCTTATTTCAACACCCCTAGTGTTCCATAGGCGATATGACAGCATTCCAAATGCAGAGCTGGCCTTGGCTATGCGATGGGTAATCTCATCATTATTTTGGCATTCTGGGACACCACACTCCCTAGGTGGCAAAATTTCTTCATGAACTTGAGAGGAGCACTACGTACGCATTCACATCCCACAGCACAGGTTGGTATGGTACTTCAGTTTCCTTTAGGCTGATTGTGAAAGCAAAATGACTGTGTGAGTGAAGTGATCAGTTATAAACTGAATGTCATCAATCAAGTGAGCACCTGAAGTGATCAGTTATAAGCAATAAAAACACTTTAGTGAGTAAATCTGCCACTTTCATGCAAACACAGAAATGTTGCAGATTGAGCAACTTCTCACCCCTGCAGAACTGGATCAATACTCCTCTGTCAGTGTTATGAAATGCATCCATAAGCATATCCGGAAAAAGGACAGAAGAGCGTGGGAGCCAGCATGCAGCCTTGCTTGGTGCCATGGGTGACCGGAAAGGGGTCTGATATCTCACTGTTTCCCACCACTTTGGCCATCATCCCAACACAGAAGGACCGAATGACAGAAATAAACTTTGCAGGGCGTCCAAAGAGGAACACATGTTTCCAGAGCTCCTCATGATTTACAGAATCAAAAGTTTTAGCAAAGTTGACAAACGCCATATAAAGACTATGGTTTGGCTCCCAGCACTTTTTCTGAAGCTGACAGACTGTGAAGATCAGGGCTGGCTGCCCCAAGCAAAAAAAAAAAAAAAAAACCCCCGGGAGCCCAAAAAAAAAAAAAAAAAAAAAATCCTCCGGGAGCGCAAACAAAACAAAACAAAAAAGTGTCCGGAATGCCGCCCCTGAAATTGTCCCGCCCCAAGCACGTGCTTGGTTTGCTGGTGCCTAGAGCCGGCCCTAGTAAAGATCATGTCTGTAGTGCTCCGCCCAGACCAAAATCCACATTGAGACTTGGGTAGGATGAGTTCCTCAAGGCAGGTGTTAAGTCTAGTCAACACGACCTGTGCGAGAATGGTCCCAGCAACAGACAGTAGGGAAATGCTGCGGTGATTATCAAAGTTTGCCCTATCACCCTTACATTCATAGAGGGGGACAACATCGGCATCCTTGAAATCTTGTGGCACCAACTCTTGCTCCCAAATACCATAGAAGAGCCATGTGAGGTGCCTTGTAGAGTGGTAGCCACTCTGCTTATAGATCTCCGCTGGAACGCCATCCAATTCAGAGGCTTTCCCTTGTGACATCTGCTTGATTGCTGTTATGGTCTCATATGGTGAGAGGGAAGGAGGTTGCGGGGGGGGGAGGAGGAGAGGGAGGTGATTGAGAAGCAAACTGAAATGTTCCATCCATTGGCCAAGTATTTCTCTTTTGTCAGATAACATCCAATATGGATACAGGAATTATCCCGTTGCATCTGGGGCCAGACACAGCATGAAGGCCAGCAAAAAAGTTTATGGTGTCTTTGCGGTCTACTCCCCATTATAATACTTCTGCTTTCTTTTCCCACCACTGGGTTTTCATTTGCTGAAGTCTGGCGTGAACCATCTGTTTTGCCTGATGATATTCAGCCTTCCTAGCTGCCAAATCCTTGTCTGCTGTGTAGGCTTGATGGGTAGTATGCAGTGAGTTCAAGCGCCAACATATTTTGGGGCCATTCTCATCAAACCAGTCCTGATGTCATGCCTCAAGTATGTGTCCAGGCTGTCTCATCATCTGAGGCTTCTGTAACTGAGGGAAATGCTTCCATGAGGTTCTGATGGAATTCCAATTGTTTGTCACCGTTTTCCAGGCTTGGAATATTGATTTTTTTCACTGGCTTGAGTTGCTGTCTAGGTTGCTTAATAGCCTTGGTAATTAAACAACATATACACACAAACCCATCCCTCAGACTGAATGTCATTTACTGTAACTATGTTGATGCCCAGATACCATAGTGAGGGATACGCTAGAATCACAGAGACAAGCCTTCTATACATTATGGTTTAGTAGTAGAGTTTACATGTAAAGACTCAGTGGCAAAGTGTGGCTTTTCACACATTTTGAAAAATAAGGTTAACAGGGTGGAGGGGAAGGGAATCCTCTCTGTCACAATGGCTTCAAAAGATGGAAGTCTCATTCTATTTTCAAATGAATAGCAAAACTGCCGAGAAAACAAAGCAATCTGGGGCTAATTGTGCCATTGACTCTTGGATGATATGTCCAGCACTTAGCATCAGAGTGAAGAGGCTTTGAATTGGATAAGGAGATGAAAAAGAGGTAACAGCAGATGGTTATTCATTATTTATACTGCAGTAGCACCTAGAGGCCAACCAGGTCGGAGCCCCCTTGTGCTAGGCACTGTACAAACACTTAGCAGCTCCTGCCCTGAAGAGGACTAAGCTCTTCCCTTCTCTAGAAAAGCAGCAGTGCCAGAACACAACCTTGAGGAGTCGTGTTTACCATCACAACCTTTCAGTCAGTGCAGATATAGGCAGTTGAGCCTAACCTGTCAGTTGGTCTGTCAGCAGAGCGAGGAGACTCTTCATTGTGCTGGAAGTGTGAGATTAATCCATGGGAATCACGGGGAGCGGAGAGGGCTGTAACATTAACAACTGTGACTTGGCTCACTATTCCTCTCAAGGCCCAGAGAACATTGAAAATAACTCCCAAGTTGACTGGTTTGTACCAGAGAGAAAAATATTTGTTTTCCACTCAAGAGTGATTCAGCTGTCTCCATTTCTATCTGCACCTTCTTTTGCATCTTAACTGCAATCCATTTCACTTATCTTTGCACCGCTGGGGCAAATCCAGTAGAGTATACCCATTCCAGTTTAACACAGCCAGACTTGCCACCTCTAGGAACAAGCCAGTTGGGAAAGAATATACCCCTGCCTTGATACAGTCAATCATGGAGGAAGAGACAAAGTTTATGTAAAGTCATCTTGATCATCACTGGGGATTGAACCTGGGATCTGAGAGCATGACGAGCCTGTATACTTTGGGCTAAAGGCTTCCCTCAGGACGTTCTGAAATCTATGGAAAGCCTCCCATTGACTTCAGTGGGTTTAGGGTCAGGTCCCAAGTCCACTCACTGGCAACTGTAGCCAACTCATATTGTTTGGACTGGCACAGAGGTGGATACATAATACACTGAAGAGTAGGTTACAATCACATTCTCCTCCAAACGGCTATGTATTTTCCCTTTTTCCTTTTGGGAGCCCTGCTTCTGCAGAATTCAGACAGAAGAAATAACATGCTTAGAAAATGTAACTATAAATTGTGCTTTCTCCATATAGACTTGTATTGCACTTCGGTGGCTTCCGCTTATTAGTAACCTCTCGGGTCCCAGCAAAAGTTGCCATTATCTGGAAGTTGCTAACCAGAGGAAAGCAAGGTTGTGGGGCTGCAGCCAGGGAGGGAAGCGCTGGGCTATGTTTTCCTTGGCTGCAGCCCTGCAAACATGCTTGTGGCCTGTGTTTGCAATGTCCCAGCACTTCCTTCCCTGGCAGGTAGTTTGCAGGTAGTTTGCAGGGCTGCAGCCAAGGAAGGAAGCACTGGGACATGACAACCTCGGCCACCGATGTCAGGGCAGGAGGCAGCCTGGAGAGCACACAGCTCTGTAGACCCCCGTGTCCCTGCTCCCTGTGGAAAGCCCTGGAATCGAGGCAGCAGCCCCACTCCCTGCTGGTGCCCAGTCTACAACATTGAGACCCCAGCTTGTTACCTCCTGTGTGGGTGGCAGGTCCCTGACCACAGGCAGGTTTGCTGCAGCCAGAGAAGGAATCACTGGGACATGCTGAGCCTGGGCCCCTGGTGCCAGGCAGGACCCCACCCAGAGAGCACAGGGAGAGATACTGTGCAGCGCCAGCACTTCTTTGCCTGCCTGCAGCCCTGCAAACCCGCCTGCCGCCGGGGTCTTTCTTCCAACAAAACTTGATAAGTGTCATGCCTGCTGCCAATGTTCAAATCCTACTAACACTAAAGTCAATGGGTCGGGTTTGGCTCCTGGAAAAATGTTGCTATTAATTAAAAGTTGTTAATATCGGGATTCCTATTAAGCAGAATCTACGGTACTCAAAACTTGTCTTTGATCAAACTCCACAAGGTAGGAGCCATCTTTATGTTAACAAACTGGCATGACTCTTTCCTGTTCCTCATATCTAATCAACTCTACATAGAAGTATGATTCCTTAAAGTGGTCCTTACAGATGAAGGGTAACACTTTTCAAAAGTGCCTACGAGATTTAGGAGCCTAAGTCTCATTGAAAGTCAATGAGACTTAGGCACAAGGAGTCTAAGTGACTCTTGAAAATTGGA
This sequence comes from Terrapene triunguis, assembly GCF_002925995.2. Classification (NCBI taxonomy): domain Eukaryota; kingdom Metazoa; phylum Chordata; order Testudines; family Emydidae; genus Terrapene; species Terrapene triunguis. The sequence goes on from NW_020683651.1 coordinate 6,038, forward strand.
TGTAGGCTTCTAAGTCACAAAATTTTACCGTAAATATACTTAAAACATATCTAGCCATACTTTCTTTCTTTTGTTTCCTATTTTGTATTAGCTTAGTATAAGAACAGGTGAGACTGCTGGAGCATGCAACTTGTTATATATCATAAAGTATAACGTAACTCCTCATTGCACCCATGTGCTGTTCTCACACACAAATATAATTCCCTCTTGGGAAATGATCTAGTCAATATATGTCAGATTCTGATACCCTCATTCATGTTGAGTAGCAGCCTACTCCTCAAATGGTCGCACTCACTTTGATAGGAATACTCAATGAGTAAGATACCCTTAGTCACACTGAATAGTATGTCTACACTGCAATAAAACACCCACGGTTGGCCCGTGTCAGCTGACTCTACAGGGCACAGGCTATGGGAGTACGAAATTGCAGTGTAACTGTAATTTTATAGCACCACACCCCGAGCCCTGTGAGCCCAAGTCAGCTGACACAGGCCAGCCATGGGTGTTTTATTGCAGTGTAGACATACCCTATGGGTACCAGAATCTCACCCTAAAGGAAAAATATCAGAAACTGTTTTCATAAGCGAATTCTTAAAGGTTATATTGTAGCAATGTGGACTACATGAAATATCATAATGATAAAGGCATCTAACACACAGACAACCTTTAAAGCATTTAAAAATATATTTTTAAGAGAAGTTGATTTTGTTGAATTCCTTTTCATTTCAATTGATTTGGTTTGGAAGTTATCAGGCAGGTGAAGTCAAAAACTGTTGAGCTACTTTTTCCTCCGACAAAAATGGAACGGTGAAAGGTAGGTGAGGAACTGGTGCCATCTACAGAACACTAAAGGGAATGCAGTTCAGCACCCTGACCACTAAGGCCCCGATCCAGCAAAACACTTAAACATGTGCTTATCTTGTTTCAAGTCAATGGGATTACTCACACGCTTGAGTGCTTTGCTGGACTGGAATCTAAGGGCCCAATTTTCAGAGGTTCTGAGCATCCACCGCTCCCACTGACTTCAGTCAGAGCCTCCGGTGCTGCTAGAAAGGTGTGTGGCAAACAGCCAATGAGACACCAGGGTTATGACGGGACTAGAATGTACATGCTAAACTCACTCAGCACCATTCACAAAACGAAGCAGCTGGGCTATGGAGCATCCCCATTTGCCCCAGGCCCTGGAACAAAGTTGCTAAGGCAGCAGAGTTCTTGTTTCAGAACTTGCGAAGAGCCCCTGACTCAGCAACGCAAGCCACACCAGCTCCCGCACCTGCCCCGAGAAGCTACATTCAGAACCAAAAGGGCAGTGGGGACAGCAGTACAGTTGCCTGTTGGATCTTTAGGCTGTTTAACTCCTACTGAAGATCCTGGGCTAGATTTTTTCAGTCCATGCAAGCACCAGACACAGGTACTATGGCAAGCCACAAAGAGTCAATTGTTGGTTCCCTGATCCCACGTTGCCGGGCACCAGTGTAAACTAAGGAGCAACTCTAACTTACACTGCTGTCTATGCCCCTCGCCCCTTAGTGGTATCTGAGTGCCCCAAAAATCTTCCCTGACAACATCCCTGTGAGGTAGGGCAGTGTTACCAGCTCCATTTTACAGACAGGAACTGAGGTACAGAGATACTAAGTGACTTGCCCAAGGTCACTGAGAGAGTCTGTTGCACAGCAGGGATTTGAACTCTGGTTTCTGAATGATCCCATGCCATCTGCTGTGCCTGAATCTCCAGCCATGGGCAGACACAAACCAAATATCCATCATGTGGCTCATGCCAGGAAAGGAGCATTTCTCAGCTCAGTATGTTTTCAAAAAGGGCGTGTATAAGATGCAGAATGAGGATCTCACCCGATTGTATATGTTGAGGACATTAGGAAATCTGGCCCTATATCTTAGTGGCAGTCTATGGGGAGATTGAGGCCTGTATTGCTGTCTATATTTCTCCCCTGAATCAAGCAAGTTATTCACTCAGTGTATATCTCCCTTTAAGACACCGCTCATGTATCGGCATACATGTGGGTATGGGCCACACCTTTCCTGCATGGCTCTGTGTGCTCCCAGGTCACTCTCAATAATCAGGGCCGGCTCCAGGCACCAAGCACCCAAGCTGGTGCTTGGGGCGGCACCTGGAGGGGGGCGGCGGCGGGGCGCTCTGGCCGCCGGGTGGGGGGGGGGGG
>NW_020683652.1:0-1968 GCF_002925995.2 Terrapene triunguis
TTTGTGATAGGTATGGCCTAGACCACCCAATATGAATTGTATGTGCTATATAAAAAAAGTGATGAGTATGAATTAATACTGAAGGATGAGTTGTACCCTATGATAAATTCCCTTTGTTCTAGTCCAGCAACATAGAGGATTTATAGCTTCCTGGAACAGACTTTGTACTACTGCCTTCCTGTCCTTTTTGAATTTCCATTCCACAACACATTCTGAAATGTTAGGGGTGCTAATGAGAGTTGGGTGATTATACGTAAATAGATAATGCACCAGACAGTAAATGGCACTCCAGAATATACAACATAGTTCCTGGAGTTTGTCGGACCAATTAAAGCTTCTGATTGCACACTGCAACTGGCTTCCTTCCTACATCTCTTTACATCAGCCCTTCTCACAAAGAAAAGGAGGTGCTGGGGTCCAGAAAATCCTCAGCCACTGGAAGAACTCATCTGGAACTGTTCCTGCTGGTGTAAATCAAACAGTCCCAAGGCTACTGTAATATAGACAAGGGGCCAAATCACCACTAGGGTTGGGGGGAGAAACGGAAAGATAGCATATAACAGCACTTGCATCCCTCCCCTCTTCCATAAGTCAGGTGAACTGAAATAATGTGTGTGTATCATCAGGCAATTCAGTCAGGATTAGAGCTGTGCAGAGAAAAGTAATTAATTTTTCTGTCAGATTTTGATATTTCTAAATTTGGCTTGGTTCCCATTTGAAACAACCCCCCCAACATTTCAGAATGTGCTGTGAAATTGAACTTCAAAAAGGAATGGGAGCCCTGGGTTCCCTGGCTCAGAGGCAGGTCATCTCTTGGCCTGCTCTGGAAGCAACAGACCCTGGAAGTCCTAGGAGCTGAGGCTGCCAAGGAGCCACAAGCCTGGGAGCCAGCACACCCAGGGCTTCCAGACTCCCAGCTACCTGTTATCATGCCTGATGGGCAACTGGGAGGCTGCAAGCCCAGTGGAGCCAGTATCCTATGGGCTTGGGAGCTACAGCTTGCAGGTTTCTGGATCCTCATCAGATTGCCTGACAAGCTGCAGAGGAGCTGGAGTCTGGGAGCTCAAAAGTCAGGGCTTCCAAGCTCTTGGCTTCCTGTCAGTCTGCAGGTGGGCTACTAAGCAGCTAGGCTGGTGAACTGGGAGGAAACCATGCGGCCCATCACAACTTACTCGAAATCCAACAGTCTCCTTGAAACATCTTGATTTTAATGAATCAGCATTGGATAAGAGAGAACTTGTAGAGGATAAGGCTCTAAATAGGATGCTCTCACTTACAACACAAGGTTTGGCCTTTTGAAAGGAATAAAGTTGTCAGAGGGCAACATTTTTAAAAAATCATTCGTAAAATCCAAAAAAATTATACGGTACATGAGATGATTCCAGCCACATATGGGTAAGCAATACATTTTATCCTTATTTTATAGCTAGGAAATCTAAGGCTCAGAGAAGTTGGGTGATTTCTTTAAGAGTCTCACTGGATAAGTGATTTCAGCATGGGACAGAAGGCAAAAGTCCTGGGTTCTAATCCTCATACTGATTTACTTTGTGATCCTCAGCAAGTCACCTTTCCTATTTTTTCCTTTGTAAAATGTAGATAATAATATATATGGCCTAGATAAAAAGCAACAGAGGGTCCTGTGGCACCTTTAAGACTAATAGAAGTATTGGGAGCATAAGCTTTCGTGGGTAAGAACCTCACTTCTTTAGATGCAAGTAATGGAAATCTCCAGAGTTGATAGATTTCCATTCCATACGGCTAAATGCAGTGCCTTGCATGGTGTCAAGTATCAGAGGGGTAGCCGTGTTAGTCTGAATCTGTAAAAAGCAACAGAGGGTCCTGTGGCACCTTTAAGACTAACAGAAGTATTGGGAGCATAAGCTTTCGTGGGTAAGAACCTCACTTCTTCAGAGATTTCCATTACTTGCATCTGAAGAAGTGAGGTTCTTACCCACGAAAGCTTATGCT
>NW_020683653.1:0-1006 GCF_002925995.2 Terrapene triunguis
GGGGTTGCTAGGATTGTCTGGTATATCCGGCCTAGCCCTTGCTAATTCCAGTTCATGCTTCCTCTCTTTTTCCCTCTCCTCCATCTCTTTTTCTTTCAGCTCCATAGCTCTCTTGTGGGCCTCCTCTTTGGCTTTCTCTTCAGCGTCTTTCTCGAGATTTTTTAATTGAAGCAGTCTCTGATGTTTTTTTTTCATTTTCTTCTGCTTCTAGTTTGGCCAGTTCTAGTTTGTTAGCTACTTCTTTGGTAGTCATTTTCCTGTTTTCTTGTGCTGGGCCACACCCCTCTGCAGTTGACTGAAACTGGGATGCACTCAGCTCAGGCTCCTGCTGAGGTAACAGAGACTTTCTAACTAGCTATCCCCGAGAGGTAGAAAGAAAAAAAAACAATTCAGCTTGTAAATTCCTTTTACCAGCTGTTTGCTCACTGATTGAACCCTTCTCTTAACAAAGACCCTTGTTAAAAAAACTTAACACCTCTGCCTTCAGGCAAGGAGAGATAAGATATGCATCTACCTTCAGCTCTGCTTTCCAAGCAGCTAGAAAGGAGGAAAAAAAATCTTACTGGCTTTTGGTTTAAAATTATTCCACCGCTCTGCCACCATGTCAAGGCTGCTTCCCCACTCTGAACTTTAGGGTACAAATGTGGGGGCCTGCATGAAAACTTCTAAGCTTAACTACCAGCTTAGATCTGGTCCGCTGCCACCACTCTCGATGCTAATTCCCTTCCCTGGGTAGCCTTGAGAGACTCTTCAGCAATTCCCTGGTGAATACAGATCCAAACCCCTTGGATCTTAAAACAAGGAGAAATTAACCATCCCCACTCCTCCCTTCCACCAACTCCTGGTGGATCAAGATCCAACCCCCTTGGATCTAAAAACAAGGAAAATCAATCAGGTTCTTAAAAAGAAGGCTTTTAATTAAAGAAAAGGGTAAAAATCATCTCTGTAAAATCAGGATGGAAAATAACTTTACAGGGTAATCAAACTTAAAGAGCACAGAGGACCC
>NW_020683654.1:0-2671 GCF_002925995.2 Terrapene triunguis
CTATTTCATGGATAGGGAAACTGAAGCTAAGGCTATGTTTACACTATGGACCTTACAGCAGCACAGCTGTACTGCTGCAGCTGCATCGCTGTAAGGTCTCCCGTGTAGCTCCTCTATGCTAGAGGGGTGGGAGGGAAGCTCTCCAGCTGGCATAATTAAACCACTCTCAACAAACAACGGTAGCTATGTCGGCAGGAGATGCTCTCCCACTGACAGCGCTGTCCACACACGCACTTTTGTCAATGAAACTTTTCTTGGTCAGGGGTGTTTTTTTCACACTCCTAACTGACAAAAGTTTTGCCAACAAAAGTGCTAGTGTAGACATAGCTTAAGTGACATAGCCAAAGTTGCACACAAAGTTAGTGGCAGAGCTAAGAATACAACCCGGAATGCCTGATTCCCAGTCAGGAGTGAAGAGAAGTGTTTCTTGGGGAGAAGAAACTCCCATTTCCTTCCCACATCAATGGTGGCAGCCATCAGCCTGATCTCCTCCCTACTCCACTAGTAGGATGGGAATAGGGGACAACATTATAGTGATGAGGGAAGTATAAGAACCTGAATAGAATAGAACAAAGCCCTCCAACCAATTCCTTCCTTGGACCACTCTTGCTTGGAGTCCCACAACAGAGTCAGTCCTTGGTTCTGAGGGATCTGTGAACAGTATTATTTGCCCAGCCAGATCCCTGTCCAGATGGACTTTCGCTTGTGGCCACTTTCTGTCAACTGGATCTTAGTTCGTAGGGGGTTGGGGAGCGTGGCCAGGTACCATCCAGCCTCAGTAGTAAGGGTGGAGGAAATGGGGGTGGGGTGTTATCTAGTCTCACTAGTAGGGGTGAAAAGAGCAGAGACTCCTGGAGAGGGAGTATCGGGGTGTCCCAGTTTAAGCAAAAGAAATGAAGTCAGCAAAGCCTTGTATTGCACACCCACCCTTTGTCTGCATGCTCCTTATGGGCACTGTAATCTCATCAGGGCAGTAATCTCTTTGGATAATGATTATCTTTTGTCTGCATGCTCCTTATGGGCACTGTAATCTCATCAGGCTTCCCACTGGACCCACTGGGTGGCTGGGCAACGAAACGGCAGATGAAATTCAATGTTGATAAATGCAAAGTAATATATATTGTAAAACATAATCCCAACTATACATATAAAATGATGGGGGTCTAAATTAGGTGTTACCACTCAAGAAAGAAATCTTGGAGTCCTTGTGGATAGTTCTCTGAAAACATCCACTCAATGTGCAGTAGCAGTCAAAAAAGCGAACAGAATGTTGGGAATCATTAGGAAAGCGATAGATAATAAGACAGAAAATATCATATTGCCGCTATATAAATCCATGGTACGCACATCTCCAAGAAGATATATTGGAATTGGAAAAGGTACAGAAAAGGGCAATAAAAATGATTACGGGTATGGAACAGCTTCCATATGAGGACAGATTAATAAAACTGGCATGGGTGGCATGCAAACTGCTGGCTGGGGGAGGCTAACCCCCAGCCCTGCCCCTTCTGCCCGAGGCCATGCCCCTTCCCCCCCCCCCCCCCCCCAACCCCCCGCCCCCCCCCCTCCCGCCCCCCCCGGAGCCCAGAGCCCTCCCCTCCCCCACCGCAGGCACTGGCCTAGTCCCGCAGCTAGCCCCCCAGCCTCAAAGGAGCACCAGGAGGGTAGGTGGCATGCAGCCCCAGCCTCAAGCATGGGAGGGCGGGCAGCACGCGCCCCCAGCCTCCCCAGCGCCGGGAAGGTGGGCAGCGCAGACCCCACAGCCCCGGAGCGCGGGAAGGAGGGTGGTGCATGGCCCCAGCCTTCCCAGCCCTGGAGCGTGGGTGGCGCTTGGCTCCAGCCGCCAAAGAACCAGGAAGGATGGCGGTGCAAGGCCCCAACCTCCCCAACCCCATCTGGAGCACTGGGGCTGGAGCTGGAGGACTGGAGCCACATACAGGGAGCGGTCACAGCAGGGGGTGGGGCCATGCCTGGCTGTTTGGGGAGGAAGAGCCTCCCCCAGCCTATGCGACCCACCACCCATGAAGACTGGGACTTTTCAGCTTGGAAAAGAGACAACTAAGGGGGGCTATGATAGAGGTCTATAAAATCATGACTGATGTGGAGAAAGTAAATAAGGAAGTATTATTTACTCCTTCTTATAACACAAGAACTAGTGGTCGCCAAATGAAATTAATAGGCAGGAGGTTTAAAACAAACAAAAGGAAGTATTTCTTCACACAATGCACAGTCAACCTGTGGAACTCTTTGCCAGAGGATGTTGTGAAGACCAAGACTATAACAGGATTCAAAAAAGAACTAGATAAATTAATGGAGGATAGGTCCATCAATTAGCCAGGATGGGCAGGGATGCAATACCATGCTCTGAGTGTCCCCAGCCTGTTTGCCAGAAGCTGGGAATGGGTGACAGGGAATGGATCACTTGATAATTATCTGTTCTGTTCATTCCTTCTGGGGCACCTGGCATTGGCCACTATCAGCAGACAGGATACTGAGCTAGATAGACCATTGGTCTGACCAGGGCCGGCTCTAGGATTTTTGCCGCCCTAGGCAAAAACAATTTTGGCCGTCCCCCCTCCCCCCGCGCCGCCCCAACTCCGCCCCTTCCCCAAATCCCCAGCCCTGCCTCCTCCCCCAGGCTCTCAAGCCTGGGAGGGAGGGGGAGCAGCGG
>NW_020683655.1:0-2213 GCF_002925995.2 Terrapene triunguis
CTGGGGAATGTCACTGGGGGTCACTGATTGGTATGTGGGATATTTCTCGTTTCTGTGGGGGACAGTATACAGTGGATTTGGGATGTTGCTTGTTTTTCATGGGATACACCCTTGACGGGACTTGGGGCATTTTATGTTCAGACAGGTTACTGTTGATGGACTCTAGGGCACTTAAAGGCTGGGGATAAATGTGGTTATGGGAGGAGGACTACTTCCTGTTTAAATGGAAGAGAAACAATTTTCATTGGGGGGTGGGGAACACTAGTGATGGAATGAGGAACATTTTCTAGTCCAAGGAGACAGTTTTTGGGGACATGAGTTTTTCACACAAGCTCACCCTGGGGATGGGGCGGGGGAGATTTCTGTAACTGCTCCTTCAAAGGCTTTGGGGGTTGAGGAAAGAGGACTGCTCACAGCTGTCCCCCCTCCTGCCCCTTTGGAATGAGTTTGCGTTAGGAAAAGTGAGAGAGCTAGTGCTACAGTAGATCTGAGAGGTTGCCCCATTCCAGGAGGGGCATGTGTGGGAGGCAATCAATTAGAGAGCAGGGTTCAAATGTGTGTGAGGGCTGCAGCTATTAGAAACTTTGTGCATTGGGGTGCAGCCCCAGCCATCACATTTCTGAATTAAATGTTAATAGCAACACCCAAATGGTATCCTGCTGTCCTCCCAGAAACCAATAATGATCTACGGTTAGTCAGTAACATTTTATGTATAATAAAAAATATGGTGTGCTTTGTTAGTCTTCAGAAACAGGAAGTAGTTTAATTCCCTGCTCTAGCAGTCTGCTTTGCAGATGGTGTGATTTGTTTTTTACCAATATAATTCTTCCTGCAACAAGATGTGTTCAATGTCTTCTTGGTCACATTCCCTCAGTGAAAACATGTCCTATGCAGGGTTGACACCATGCTTGGGGACCCCAGGGATATGTTGTCAATAGCATTCCACCTGGAAAGAAGGGGGTGAGTCAGGAATACTGCCCCCCTAGAAACAAGGGGTGTGTCAACAATAGTACTTCACCTGGAAGCAAGAGGTGTGACATGAAAACTGTCCTCTCAGGGAACAAGGGGTGTATCACAAATACTGTGCCCTCCAAAAAGAAGATGTGTGACACAAATATTGTCCCATCCAGAAACAAGGGGTGTGTTACCAATAGTACAACTCATGGAAATGAGGTGTGATACGAATACTGTCCCCTCTGCACCTAAGAGGTGTGACATGAATACTGACCCCCTTCTCCCCCAAAACAAGGGGTGTGTCCCCACTGGGACCTAGAGGTGTGTTCTGAATACTGTCCCCTCTGGGAACAAGAGTTGTGTCATCGTACTACCCCTGGGAACAAGGGGTGTGTGCTGAATAGTGTCCCTTCTGGGAACATGAGATGTGTTATGAGTACCCTCCCTTCCGCAAACAAGGGGTGTGTCATGTATACTGTCTCCTCGGGAAACGAGAGGTGTCCATGAATACTGTCCCCTGCAGAAACAAGGGGTGTGTTATTAAGTGTAGTCCTCCTGGAAACCAAGGCTGTGGCATGAATTGTGGTCCCCCAGAAACAAGAGGTATTCTGAATACTGGCCCCTGAAAGAAGAGGTGTGTCTCGAATAGTGTTCCCTCCAGAAAGAAGGGGCGTGTCATGAATAGTACTCCTCCTAGAAACTGCAGGTGTATCATGAATAGTACTTCTCCTGCGAACAAGAGGTGTGTTTTGAATACTGCCTCCCCAGAAACAAGAGGTGAGTCATGATTACCGACCCTGCAGAAACAAGAGCTGTGTCATTAATAGTACTTCCTCTTGGAACAAGAAGTGAGCCCTGAATACTTGTCCCCTGTGGAAACAAGAGGTGTGTCACAAATTCTTTCCCCACTGGAAACGAGGTGTGACACAAATACTGTGCCCCCCAGAAACGAGGTGTGTCTCGAATAGTGTTCCCTCCAGAAAGAAGGGGCATGTTATCGTTAGTAGTCTGCCTGGAAACTGTAGGTGTGTTATGAATAGTACTCCTCAAGGGGTGTGCGGTGAATACTGTCCAGTCTGAGAACAAGGGGTGTGTCCTGGGAACATGAGATGTGTCATCAATACTACTACCCCTGGGAACAAGGGGTGTGTGCTGAATAGTGTCCCTCCTGGAAACACGAGATGTGTTATGAGTACCCTCCCCTCTGCAAACAAGGGGTGTGTCATGTATACTGTCTCCCCTGGAAACAAGAGGTGTCC
>NW_020683656.1:0-1263 GCF_002925995.2 Terrapene triunguis
TGGTGAAATTAATCCGTCCCCCTGGCCTCCAGTCTGTGCCGATAACAACCACGTCCGCACCTGGACGGTGACGCGCTTCCGCGGCATGATCTCCACGCAGCCGGGCTCCACCCCGCTGGCCTCCTTCAAGATCCTGTCCCTGGAGGACCTCGACGGGCACGCAGGCTGCAGCGCCGGCACTGACATCGGTGGGTGACGGTGCTGGGGGGTGGGAGGGGGTTGGAGTGACGGTGCTGGGAGATAGTGGCACTGGGGGGCAGGGGGCACAGTGACGGTGCTCGGGAATGGGGTGGTGGCGCTGGGGGGCAGGAGGGGCGGTGACGGTGCTCGAGAACAGGGTGGTGGCGCTGGGGGGCAGGAGGGCGGTGACAGTGCTCAGGAACGGGGTGGTGGCGCTGGGGGGCAGACAATGGCACTGGGGGGCAGGGGGCGCGGTGACAGTGCTCGAGAACAGGCTGGTGGCACTGGGGGGCAGGAGGGGTGGGCGTGTCCCTGCCCCCAGAGCGGAGGCCAGGGGCACTGACTGGCGACTCTCGGCAGGGCCCTTCGGAGAGCGGGACGACCAGCAGGTTTTCATCCAGAAGGTGGTTCCAGATGCCAGCCAGGTCTTCGTGCGTCTCTCCTCCACCGGCAAGAGGTGCCTGGGGGGCCCCAAGCCTGGGTCAAGGAGCCACGTGGCCCGGCCGGTGGTGGGGTGGGCTCTCACGACTCGCGGGTGCCCCCCATGGCTGGCGCTGCATCTGGTGGGGGAGGCTCCGTGGTGCAGGGGCCCCGAGGGATGGGGGTGACAGGGCCTCGCTGTTCTCCCGGCTGTACAAAGGGGGAGACAGGCACCGGAGGGCCTTTGGCTGAGCAGGGGGGATAGAACCCAGGCGTCCTGGCCCCCAGCTCCCGCTCTGCCCCCTGCCCCAGGATCTGCGAGGTGCGCTCCGTGGACAGCACGGCCATCACCTCCTTCACGGTGCACGAGTGCGAAGGCTCCAGCCGCATCGGCTCCCGGCCGCGCCGCTACCTCTTCACGGGCCATGCCAACGGCAGCCTCCAGATGTGGGACCTGACCACCGCCATGGAGATGCTGGGCAAGCCGCCAGGTACCTGTCGCCAGGGAAGCCTGGGGCCTGACCCTGCTGGTCCCTCCCCTCACCATTGGAACCCAGGGACTGACCCCTCCCGTCACCATGGGAACCCAGGGACCACCCCCTTCCATCCCCCATGCGAACCCAGGGACCGACCCCCTCCCGTCACCATGGGAACCCAGGGACC
>NW_020683657.1:0-1604 GCF_002925995.2 Terrapene triunguis
CTCAATCTGGGACAGTGTATAGTTATGGTTGATGTAATTAGGTTGACACAGTGTAAGTGTAGACAATGTGTTGGTTAGATCAACTCTTACTGGCTTTCAGCAGGCATCCCAAAATGCCCCACACTGACAATACAATTGATACAAGCGCTCCTGCTGAGGACGCGCACCCCTGATACAAGGAGCCAAACGTGCACAAACAGAAGCAATTTAATAACTGCGGTGGCTCAATACTGACATACAGTTAGGTTGCAATAATTTTGTAGTGTAGACGTGTCCTAAGAAATATCCTTTCTGGTTGCTGACGTGGACTATCCTTGTTATATCATCATCTCTGAACGGCAAATGGCTAAAGCTCTTGTTCTGAGGTGATGCTGGTCAGACTCTAAACAGGCTCCTATTGTTTATCGATTGGACATTTCACTTGGTTTTTAAGAATGGTAACAGTCAGTCATTAAGAGGAGGAAGCAGAACCCATGGCTCTTATCAGCGTGAGATCAGTGCCTGCCAGAGGTGAACAAGGGCAGACAGGGAGAACAGGCTGTCAGGTGTGGATGTGTTTTCAGAAGAGCTCTTGCATGAAAGAGCTGTGCCAACATAGCAATGCCGCCGGCGACAGGTGAAAGGTGGGGTGTCCAGAGAGGCAAAGAGGGGCCTCAGTAGCTCTTTGTTGTTCTAGGATTGGGTCCTGGTTGTGGGCGGAGAGAGAGAAAACAGAGGCCCAGATTCTCAGGCCTTGTCTATACAAGAAAGATCCATTATTTGACCAATGGTGGGATTTTAATCTGAAGTAGTTCAACTATGAAAACCCCTGTGTGGAGACTCTTCTTTCCATTCAAATCAGGTTTATGTCCCATTATCCTAAACTGACCTGGAATCGGTTTCAGCTGAACTGAAGTACACCACTGCTAAACTGAAACAAATATCCACCAATCTGTAGCACTGGTTCAACCGACTCACTTTACATTGCTCTGTCTCTCTTCGGTACTTATGTGGCCCCTCATACTTAGGGATTAACCCAATGACTAACTGTTAGGGATAAGGATGAGATTTCCATGAGGGCAGATTCTCCCACATTGGTTAATGCGGGGTTCTTACGCCTTCCTCTGAAGCAGTGGGTGCTGGCCAGTGCCGGAGATGGGATACTGGAGAAAATGGCTCTCAGGTCTAATCCAGTCTTGCCAGTCCCTTCCTCTGGAAAACCATTTGTGATTTGCTAGCGGGGCCAGGAATGGCGGACATTTCAGGGGAGGACGACCTGAGGCTCCGTGCCTCAGTTTCTAATCTGTAAGAGAGGGATAATAGCACGGCCCTTCCTTGCAGGGGGTTTGGAGGTTAAGGATAGGGCAGATACTTCATCTATGGGGGGGCCATATCTTCACCTACGGTAGACACATCTCCAGTGTGGGGGGAAGACATTTCACAAAGGGGAAAAAAGAAATGTTCATGACTTCAACGAGACAATAAAGTGGCAAGAGTTGCAGGCTACAAAGTCTGGGCAATAATGGGAGATCCAACAAGACAGACTTGTTAGTTCTACTGGACAGAGCCAGTGGTACAAGATGCTGGGCTTGAGCGAGCAGGGTAAGATCAGACTCATTGCCCCT
>NW_020683658.1:0-4003 GCF_002925995.2 Terrapene triunguis
CCTGACGCAATGTACCCAGAACCCCTCGCGGCACTGCTTTGCATCATCCGGGCATTGCGATCTCAACCCATAATTCCAATGGGCGCCGGAGGCTCCGGGAACTGTGGGATAGGTACCATAGTGCAATGCGCCGGAAGTCGACGCTAGCCTCGGTACTGTGGACGCGGTCCGCCGACTTCATGCACTTAGAGTATTTTAGGTGGGGACACACACAATCGGCTGCATACAACCGGTTTCTATAAAACCGGCTTCTATAAATCCGACCTAATTCTGTAGTGTAGACATAGCCTTAGTTTGCTAGTGGCTGAGCTGTATCTTCAAAGTGCCTTGAAAATTTGCCAGCATTAAATAGAATCCAGCTGGTGTGGACTGAAGGGTTCCTGGCAGCAAATCAATACAGCAAATCTTACAGAATAATGTCTCTTCCAATCAGTGACAACTCAAACCTGTTCTCTGGTTGCTACTGTTGCCAATTAAACAAAGATAAGTATTTTATTTAAACATGAAGCAGTGATAAGAAATTGTCATTTATATTGTGATAAAGAACTCAGTTGAAAATGCCGTATGCTATATTGTTGACAAACCTACACATTTTTTATGATTGTTGTGTACTTGTGGATAAGAAGGGCACTTTAGTGACTTAGGAGCACAAATTCTATTGACTTTCAATGGAACTTGTGTTCCCTAAATTATTTAGGCACTCCTGAAAAATCTTACCAGTAATCCACATGCAATCAAAACTCTCAAGTACTTTACTGGGGATTCAGTACATGGAATACTATGCTGTGTAGAGACAACCATCTCTTCAGGCACAATGCTAATTTCAAAGTAATCCTATGTTTCCTCTCTCTGTCCAGGAAAGGGAAAGAGACTGAAGCAAGCCAAAGAAGAAGCCATAGCAGAGATAGACCACTATAGGTTACAGAGGGAGAGGGAATTCAGGCACAAACAATCTAATGTAAGTAAGAAGCTTACATACATATTTCACAGAGGGTCTGATTCAATGTCCATGGAAGTCAATAGAGAAGGGGAGGAAATGATTCAGTAAGCATTGTATTAAGTCCTTACTGTAGATCCTTTGTGTATGGTACACTATCAGCTGGCCAACAATTCATAATGACTAAATTTACTTATTCACTGAAAATATTAGCGATGGGGCTGGACTGCAAAGTTTGGCTCTTTTCACAGACTTCAGGGACTTTTGGATCTGGGACTTTGGACCTAAACCTTTCTAAAATTCAGGACTGTTCAGATTCTGGGGATCATTCAGGCCCATCTCTTGGGAAATACCGTATATACTCGTTCATAAGCCAAATTTTTTTAGTAAAAAGGGGAAGCACCAGAAAAGGGGGTCGGCTTATGAACAGGTATAGAGAGGGAGAGGTGGGACACAGCCCCTCCCCCCAACAGAGGTAGCAAGGAGGGGCAGCACAGCCAGTAGAGCCAGAAGGGAAGAGGCGGGGCCAGAGTCTCTCCGCTTCTGGCCATGCTGCTCTCCCCCCAGCCGCCGAAGCAGCTGCAGCTCCGGGGCTGGCAGGCTGCAGCCATGCCACTCGGTCCTGCCCCCCAGAGCAGGCTGTGGCTGTGCTGCCTGGCCTGCCAGAGCACGCTGCATCCATGCTGCCCAGCCCAGCCCGCTGGAACATGCTGCGGCCGCACCGCTCGGTCTGGCCCGCCAGAGCAGGCTGCAGCCGCACTGCCCAGCCTACTGCAGCAGCTCCAGCCAGGCCAGAGACATCCTCCCCTGGCCCTCCCCAGTTAAGGTGGGAAGGAATGGGATGGGGAGAGTGTGGGGGTCCCGGGCTAGGGGTGGGGTCATGTGGGGGGTTGGTCAGAGGGGTTACTCCCCTGACCTCCAGCTTCTCCTCCCCAAAAAATGTCCCCACCAGTTGCTGTCCTGGCCTGTCAGGGTAAGCAGCTGGCGCGCTGGGACACTTTGTTTACTTAGGTTTACCTCCGTGCCTGCGGACGCTCGAGGTGAAGAAACCATTCTAATGGCCCGGGAGCCAAAGTTTGCTGACCCCTGAATTATAGGGTCGGCTTATGAACGGGTCATAAAAATTTTCCATTTTTACTTATCCATCTTGGGGAGGTTGGCTTATAAACGAACCAGCTTATGATCGAGTATATACATATAATGCACATATTTTTTAAAAAGTGCCTTCAGTTTCTCTTTTTTAATGCCAGGCAGATTTTCTATTAACATCGGAGCAGAAGCTGGAGTAAGGTACAATTTTGGTTGCTAACTAATATACAAAGAGTTGAAGCTGCAGTGACTTATTGATGTCAACGGGGATCTTTCCACTGACTTCAGAAGGCTTTGGGTCAGGCCCTTTGAAAAGCTATTGTGTTTATTCATTTATAGTGTTGGACAAAATTTTACAGGCAGAACTTTTTTCAGTAAAAAATGCAGATTTGGCAATACCACAATGTTTTACAAGTTTGTGTTTATGTTATCAAAGTTTGGTTGCAAAAAACAAAACAAAACAAAGAACAGAATTCTGATCAAATGTGAACATTTTGTTTTGGAAAATTTTTGGTTTGAAATGACTTTTCATTGCAAAATTTCCTTAATTTGTTTATATACATAAAAATCCAAAATGATCTTCCTTTAAACTTTTTGATTCACCAAAAAGTTGAAAAATTTTCATTTTTGGTCCAAGCCAAACAATTTTTTTTTTTACTTTTTTAAACTGTCAGTGAAATGAAAAATCTATTATTTATCTAGGTTCTGATAATTTAATCTTAGCTTCCAACTATGCACACAGCAACATCTGTTCAAAACTGATTTTTTTTTTCATTACATTTTTCAGAGTAAAACAGTAATCTGGCTGGCATTTTTGCACCTGAATTTCTGAAGTTTAGTAAATTTTAGATATTCCATCATTTTGCAATTTTCTTTGCTGTTTTCATGAAGGGGTATCACAAACTATTCTTTTTGCTTTACCGGACTTCCTTTTTTGTCTGATTCCGTATAAAGCTACAACAGCTGAATGGGGCGGGGAGGAGAAGAGGAAGTCAAATTTATCAGCTTGTCACTTCAGCCAGAGTGTCAGCTCCAAGAGATAATGTCACAGTAAAGCAGGCAGACTTGTCCTGCACATACTATTTCAGATTTTTACTGACAATTTAAAAAAAAGGTAAAATATCTTTCAGATGTGTTCACCTTCAAGCCAGAATGAGAGAATCTGTCGTCTGATGTCTGAAACAGCAAAGGAGAAAGAAATTTCTCTGTGCATCACTTTGAGCACAATTTTTTCACTACACCCACAATTAGCACATTGAGCTAATATTGTAGATTGTGGAGTGAAGCAGTTTACACAAGAAGCCAAGAGCACATACGGCTCTTCCAATGCCAGCATGTTGTAAACAATCATTACAGCTCTCCTTCACTTTCCCTGACCCCATTATGTCGGACATTTGTCTGTCCCAGAAGAATGACAACATTATTAACCCAAGCCTGGAGGGCAGTAAGGAGGTCAGTGCCAGAGCAGTGGTCACTAACTAGTTCATTGTGCTGGCTCATGTATTCCTATGCAAACATTTATAATTCCACAGTTATTACAGCCACATTTAAAGTTACCATTGTACTTAGCATCTTGAATGTGGCTCGTTAGAGACATGTTGGACTAAATTCTGTGCTGACTCACACCCCAGCCACAACATATCAGACCATAATAAACAATAACAGTAAACAACAATTAGTGTTGAATAAGAGTGATAATTACTAATATCCTAGGGTTACCATACGTCCGGTTTTTCCCGGTCATGTCCGGCTTTTCGGCAATCAAACCCCCGTCCGGGGGGAATTGCCGAAAAGCCAAACATGTCCGGGAAAATGCCGGCGGGGCACTTCCTCTCCCGTGGCTGCTCTGCTCCACTCCTCCCCTCTCAGACTTTAAGAGTCGGGCTGCCAGAGCCAGCGCTGCCCGCTTCGGGCAGCCCCCCCTGCCTCTGGACCCCGAGCCCCCGGCCAGGCACTTCTCCTACCCGGCTCCAGCTG
>NW_020683659.1:0-862 GCF_002925995.2 Terrapene triunguis
CCCTGATGCACAGCCACCTTGCTTGATTTTAATTCCCTGTACCTGTACGCCATGTCATCACTCGCCCCTCCCTCCCTCCCTCCCTCCCTCCCTTCTTCCCCTGGTCTTTAGATACTAGTTTCGCGCCTTTTTTCAGACCAGATGCCATAGCTATCACTGGTATCATGGATCCCGCTCAGATCACCGCGGCAATTATGAGCACTATGAACACCACGCGCATTGTCCTGGAGTATATGCAGAGCCTCCTGGACATGCCAAAGCAAAACCAGGACCAGCTGAGGAGGAGGCGATTGCAGCGCGGCGACGATAGTGATGAGGAAATTGACATGGACCTCTCACAAGGCACAGGCCCCAGCAATGTGGAAATCATGGTGTTACTGGGGCAGGTTCATGCCGTGGACCGCCGATTCTGGGCCCGGGAAACAAGCACAGACTGGTGGGACCGCATCGTGTTGCAGGTCTGGGACGATGCCCAGTGGCTGCGAAACTTTCGCATGCGTAAGGGCACTTTCATGGAACTTTGTGACTTGCTTTCCCCTGCCCTGAAGCGCCAGAATACCAGGATGAGAGCAGCCCTCACAGTTGAGAAGCGAGTGGCGATAGCCCTGTGGAAGCTTGCAACGCCAGACAGCTACCGGTCAGTCGGGAATCAATTTGGAGTGGGCAAATCTACTGTGGGGGCTGCTGTGATCCAAGTTGCCAGGGCAATGAGAGACCTGGTGATATCAAGGGTAGTGACTCTGGGAAACGTGCAGACCATAGTGGATGGCTTTGCTGCAATGGGATTCCCAAACTGTGGTGGGGCGATAGACGGAACCCATATCCCTATCTTGGCACCGGCGCACCAAGCCACCGACTACAT
>NW_020683659.1:962-1510 GCF_002925995.2 Terrapene triunguis
TGGCACCGGAGCACCAAGCCACCGAGTACATAAACCGCAAGGGGTACTTTTCAATGCTGCTGCAAGCCCTGGTGGATCACAAGGGACGTTTCACCGACATCAACGTGGGCTGGCCGGGAAGGGTACATGATGCTCGCATCTTCAGGCAGTCTCTTCTGTTTCGAAAGCTGGAGGAAGGGACTTTCTTCCCAGACCAGAAAATAACCATTGGGGATGTTGAAATGCCTATCGTTATCCTTGGGGACCCAGCCTACCCCTTAATGCCATGGCTCATGAAGCCGTACACAGGCAGCCTGGACAGGAGTCAGGACCTGTTCAACTACAGGCTGAGCAAGTGCCGAATGGTGGTGGAATGTGCATTTGGGCGTTTAAAAGCGCGCTGGCGCAGCTTACTGACTCGCTCAGACCTTAGCGAAAAGAATATCCCCATTGTTATTGCTGCTTGCTGTGCGCTCCACAATATCTGTGAGAGTAAGGGGGAGACATTTATGGCGGGGTGGGAGGTTGAGGCAAATCGCCTGGCCGCTGATTACGCGCAGCCAGACAGC
>NW_020683659.1:1610-2274 GCF_002925995.2 Terrapene triunguis
ATCCTTGGGGACCCAGCCTACCCCTTAATGCCATGGCTCATGAAGCCGTACACAGGCAGCCTGGACAGGAGTCAGGACCTGTTCAACTACAGGCTGAGCAAGTGCCGAATGGTGGTGGAATGTGCATTTGGGCGTTTAAAAGCGCGCTGGCGCAGCTTACTGACTCGCTCAGACCTTAGCGAAAAGAATATCCCCATTGTTATTGCTGCTTGCTGTGCGCTCCACAATATCTGTGAAAGTAAGGGGGAGACATTTATGGCGGGGTGGGAGGTTGAGGCAAATCGCCTGGCCGCTGATTACGCGCAGCCAGACACCAGGGCAGTTAGAGGAGCACAGCAGGGCGCGGTGCGCATCAGAGAAGCGTTGAAAACCAGTTTTGTGACTGGCCAGGCTACGGAGTGAAACTTCTGTTTTGTTTCTCCTTGATGAACCCTATGCCCCTACACCCCCCCACCCGGTTAACTCTATACTTCCCTGTAAACCAACCACCCCACTCTCCCCTACTACCCTCTCCCCTTCGAGCACCACTTGCAGAGGCAATAAAGTCATTGTTACTTCACATTCATGCATTCTTTATTAATTCAGCACACAACTAGAGGGATAATTGCAAAGGTAGGCCTGGATGGGTGGGGGAGGAGGGAAGGAAAAGGACACAGTGCACTTT
>NW_020683659.1:2374-5272 GCF_002925995.2 Terrapene triunguis
CCCCCCCCCACCGTGTTCTTGGGCGTCTGGGTGAGGAGGCAATGGGACTTGGGGAGGAGGGCTGTTGGTTACAGAGGGGCTGTAGCGGCGGTCTCTGCTCCTGCTGCCTTTCCTGCAGCTCAACCATACGCAGGAGCATATCACTTTGATGCTCCAGCAGCCGGAGCATCGACTCTTGCTTTCTGAGTACAAGTTGACGCCACTTCTCCTCTTCAGCCCGCGATTCAGCACGCCACCTCTCCTCTCGCTCATATTGGGCTTTTTTAAAATCAGTCATTGACTGCCTCCACGCATTCTGCTGTGCTCTGTCAGCGTGGGAGGCAGTCTGTAGTTCGGTGAACATTTCGTCACGCGTCCTTCGCTTCCTTCTTCGAATATTCACGAGCCTCTGTGAAGCTGAAACATTTGCAGCTGGTGGAGGAGAAGGGAGAGTTGTTTAAAAAAGATACATTTTAGAGAACAATGGGTACACTGTACAGTTACATTTTGCTGTTCACATCACACAGCACATGTGCTTTCGTTACAAGGTCGCATTTTTCCTCTTATATTGAGGGCCTGCCGGTTTGGTGTGAGAGATCACTCATGCAGTGCCAGGCCACAGATTTCAGCTTGCAGGCAGCCATGGTAAGACATATAGTCTTTTGGCTTTTTTAACCTTGTTAACAAGTGGGGATGCTTTAAAACAGTACTGCTCTCATTAACCATACCAAGCACCCGTTGGGTTGGCCATTTAAAATGGGTTTGCAATGTAAAAGGAGGGGCTGCGGTTTCAGGTTTAACATGCAGCACAAACCCAACTAACTCCCCTCCCCCACACACCCAATTCTCTGGGATGGTCACTTCACCCCTCCCCCCCACCGCGTGGTTAACAGCGGGGAATATTTCTGTTCAGCAGAGCAGGAAGGGGCACCTCTGAATGTCCCCTTAATAAAATTGCGCCATTTCAACCAGGTGACCGTGAATGATATCACTCTCCTGAGGATAACAAAGAGCTATAAGGAATGGATGTTGTCTGCATGCCAGCAAACACCGGGACCATACACTGCCATGCTTTGTTATGCAATGATTCCAGACTACGTGCTACTGGCCTGGCGTGGTAAAGTGTCCTACCATGGCGGACGGGATAAGGCAGCCCTCCCCAGAAACCTTTTGCAAAGGCTTTGGGAGTACATGAAGGAGAGCTTTCTGGAGATGTCCCTGGAGGATTTCCGCTCCATCCCCATACACGTTAACAGACTTTTCCAGTAGCTGTACTGGCCGCGATTGCCAGGGCAAATTAATCATTAATCATTAAACACGCTTGTTTTTAAACCATGTGTAATATTTACAAAGGTACACTCACCAGAGGTCCCCTGTGTGCCCTCAGGGTCTTGGGTGAGTTCGGGGGTTACTGGTTCAAGGTCCAGGGTGACAAACATATCCTGGCTGTTGGGGTAACTGGTTTCTCCGCTTCCTTGCTGCTGTGAGCTATCTATGTTCTCTCCATCCTCATCTTCCTCGTCCGCCGAACCCGCTTCCCTGTTTCCAGCGAGGGACTCATAGCACACGCTTGGGCTAGTGGTGGCTGCACCCCCTAGAATGGCATGCAGCTCCGCGTAGTAGCGGCATGTTTGCGGCTCAGCCCTGGACCTTCCGTTTGCGTCTCTGGCTTTGTGGTAGGCTTGCCTTAGCTCCTTAATTTTCACGCGGCACTGCTGTGCGTCCCTGTTATGGCCTCTGTCCTTCATGGCCTTGGAGATCTTTTCTAATGTTTTGCCATTTCTTTTACTGCTTTGGAGTTCGGCGAGCACTGATTCATCTCCCCAGAGGGCGATCAGATCCCGTACCTCCCGTTCGGTCCAGGTTGGAGCTCTTCTGCGATCCTGGGACTGGGACTCCATCACGGTTACCTGTGCTGATGAGCTCTGCGTGGTCACCTGTGCTCTCTACGCTGAGCAAACAGGAAATGAAATTCAAACGTTCGCGGGGCTTTTCCTGTCTACCTGGCCAGTGCATCTGAGATGAGAGTGCTGTCCAGAGCGGTCACAATGAAGCACTGTGGGATAGCTCCCGGAGGCCAATAATGTCGAATTCCGTCCACACTAACCCAATTCCGACCCCCTAAGGCCGATTTTATCGCTAATCCCCTCGTCGAGGTGGTGTAAAGAAACCGGTTTAAAGGGCCCTTTAAGTCGAAAGAAAGGGCTTCGTAGAGTAAACGTGTCCAGGCTTAAGTCAATTTAATGCGGCTAAAGTCGACCTAACCTCGTAGTGTAGACCAGGCCTTAGTCCGATTCTCCTTTCACACTTGCTTTAGACCAGTGTAATTCCAGTCTTCGCTCTGCCAGAGCAGACTACAGGATCTGACCGTGAGTGCATTATATAGACCTTCTGCTTATGAGATCTGAAGACTACCTAGCTGAGATTGTGATATGCTGAGACACTTAGTTGGATTACAGCAAAGGTTATGGGTCATGGAGTGGGAAGGGGGAGTAGTTTTCAAATGCTTGATTTTTTCATACCTAAAATAAGGTGTAGTATTTAGAGTAAGAGATATAGGATGGGTTTTATTTTTTGTTCACCTTAACCTGTGAGGAGTTTCTTGATGGTCTGAGTCCATTCTCTTACACCAGACTCTCACTATCAGTGTCTTTATGTTGGCGACATGGAAGGTGCTGAAACACCACCCGCTATTTTACATCCAGAGGGCTCTTCGTAGTGCACATAATGGGTCAAATCAGGCCTTCAGTTAAACTGGAATAAACCTTTAGTAACTCCACTGGAGCAAACGGGCTTACTCTGATTTTAATTATTGTAAAGACAGCAGAATTTGGCTTACTCCGTATAATAATAAGCGGGGCTGGCTCTAGCTTTTTCGCCGCCCCAGGCGAAAAAGCCTCCGGCCGCCCCCCCACCCCC
>NW_020683660.1:0-6055 GCF_002925995.2 Terrapene triunguis
GAAGCCGGAGCGCTTGGGCAGCTGGGCTCTTAAACAGAGCCGAAGAGTGAGGGAGAAGCAGCAGTTGCCGGAGCCCACTCTAAGGTAAGCCTGGGGCAGGGATGCCAGCAAAGCTGGGAGTACAATGCGCCGCTGATTGCACAGGTGGGGGGCAGCGCTGGGGGAGCTACTCCGGGGAGTCGCCAAGAAGCACTGACTGTGGTGGGGGAGAAGGGGAGGGCAGTGTAAAAAAGGCAGGAGCGTGCAGAGGGATCGGAGCTCTGGCTGGGATAGGCATCGGGCTGCCTTGCCTGCAAGTGGATCAGAGCTCCTGGGGCTGGGGGGTGCTGTATGGCGCTCAGCTCCCCATTTGTGATGAGACACAGCAGTGTGGTGGATCACTGTGAAATACCTGCCCAATCAGAGCTGTGGGGGCAGGACTTGCAGGGGCTGGCTCCGACAGCTCCCATTGGAGCTTTTCCCAGCCAATGGGAGCCACTGAGCTTGGCTTGTGGCGGGCCCAGCACGTGGAGACCCTGGCTGCCCCTGATCCTAGGAGCAAACACAATGCCAAAACGAAAGTGTAAATTCACTGCAGAACTAAAGACGAAGTTCCCATGTTTTCGAAGTGGTAGAGACGAATGGGAAGCTGAGTGCATGGTATGTAGACCTGGTACTTACATCTCTGTGAAAAATAAAGGTGCTAATGATTTACAAACTCATGTGGACTCAGACAAGCACAAAAAAGCAGTTCAAGGAGAGAGCTCATCAACAAAATTGACAGATTATTTTGTAAAACCAGGCAGCGAATCAGAGGATGCTGTTACTGCAGCAGAGGGTGCGTTTGCATTTCACACCGTTAAGCATCATAATAGCTTTAAGTCAATGGATTGCACATCTGTCTTGTTGAAGAAGACATTCCCTGATTCTGAAGTGGCACGGAAATTTTCAAGTGCTAGAACCAAGACAGAAGCAATTGTTATCTCTGTGCTTGCACCGCATTCTGTTGATGTTGTTCTGAAAACGTTTGAAGAAAATGACATAGCTTACTGTGGAGTTGCTACAGATGGAAGCAATCATGGTTCAGTGAAAATATTTCCAGTAATTATTCAGTATTTCAACTGGAAGAATGGCGGTTTGCAGTCAAAATTGATTGAGGTCCAGAACACACCTAATGAGACTGCCGAGACAATTGCTCATTACGTAAAAGAAACGCTTGAAAAAAATGGTTTGTTCGAGAAGTGTATTGCATTTACAGGTGACAACTGCAATACAATGTTTGGAGGACTCCGGCGTGATGAAGATGGAAAGAACGTGTTTGCAAACTTAAAGAAGTTGTTGCAGAAGAGAACATTAATTGGTGTGGGTTGCCCAGCACACATTTTGAACAACTGTGTTCACCATGCAGCAGAAAGAATGAACATTGACATTGAGAACATTATTTTTAAAATTTACCAGTACTTTCATATCTACACTGTCCGAACTGAGCGACTGAAGGAGTACTGTGAGTTTGTTGAAGTTGAATACAGAAAGCTGCTTTCTCATAGCAAGACACGATGGCTGTCATTATTTCCAGGCATTACAAGGCTGATACAGATGTTTCCGGCCTTGAAGTCATTCTTTCTGTCACAGGACAAACCACCCATAGTGCTTAAGACATTTTTTGAGTATGAATTAAGTGAGATTTACCTCTGGCACATGCATTCATTCATGAGTGTATTCCAAACTTACATCCAAGAAATCGAAAGGGAAAGCAATTCTGTTGTGGAAGTGCTGAACAGTTTGAACTCGGTTCAGACTATCCTTCTTGATCGCAAGACTCACAACTTTATGTCCCTGAAAGTTAAGGAACTACTGGCACAAAAGCGCAGGGAAGGAATTGATGAAGAGTGTGACAAATTCTGTGCTGAAGTAAATAATATGTACAGCAGATGCTTAGAATATTTGGAGATGTGGCTTAGACCCCTGGAAGACTTCTCTTGTTTCAGGTGGATTACCCTGAGTGAGACACCGAATTGGAGTGATGTGGAACCTTGTATCAAGTACCTGACCGATAAGGGGATGCAAATTGATGACGTGAAGTGTTTTGATCAGTTCAGCAACCTGAAGAAGTTTACAGAAAGTTGCAACAGTGATGAAGAGTTCAGTAATTTGCTAGCACACCAGAAGTGGACCAAATATTTTGAGAAATCCAAAAACATTGAGTGTCATTCAGAACTGTTAAAGATTGCACAGTTCTTCTTTGCTATTCCTTCTCACAATGCAAATGTAGAGCGAATTTTTTCACTGATGCAAAGCCAGTGGACAAAGGAAAGGACCAACTTGAATGTTGAGTCGTTGAAAGGAATTCTACTTGTACAGTACAACTTCAGACAAACTTCTTGTAAAGACTTTCATGCCTTCTTAAAGAGCAATCAACAACTGCTGAGAAAAATAAGATCTGCAGAGAAGTATGCGTGGGCACATGAGGAGAAAGAAAACTGAAGAACTGGTGAAAGGAAAGGACTCACTACATATAAAGAATTACGTCCGGGAGCAATTTTTAAATAGCTCTAAATGTCTGGGATTTTACCAGGCAGGGAGGAGAACTGGGTGCTCCAAGGCATCTGGGGAGCTGGGAAACAGAACAGTGTGAGCTGCGTGTCCTGACCGCTCCCAAAAACTGAGCGCCGGGGCAGATCCTCCACTGGTGTAAACTGAGCAGCTTCATTAAAGTCATGGGAGTCTACACTAGTGGAGTGCCTGACTCTAGAATTGGTGCAGCTGTTTCGTGTGGCTGGGAGGGAGGAGGGGGAATGCGGGCGCTCAGGGGAGGGGGCGGAGACTTTGGGGAAGGGGGTGGAATGGGGGCGGGGAAAGGGGCGGAGTTGGGTGGGGCCGGGGGCGGGGAAAGGGGCGGAGTTGGGGCGGGGCCGGGGGCCCGTGGAGTGTCCTCTTTTTTCAATGTTCAAATATGGTAACCCTATGCATCCTTTACTGCTGCAGAGGAATGTAAGAGACACTCTCCTATTCCCCCAGCAGTTGCTGTGACTTCACCCCCCCCCTCTGGGGCTTTTAGCACAAGATTCCTTCTCACTGCTAACCAACCCTGGGACAGATTCTGCCACACTAAAGAAATCATTTCCCAGTAGAAACAGTGCAAAATTGTGTGCCACCGTTGCAACAGTCAGCTTAGCCTGCAAATCCTGAGTTTGCATGTGTACTTTAGCTAAAGGTGCAAGGACTTTGTAACCCCCTACCAGCTCTAATTCTGCCATTTTACCTGGCAACAAATCCTTTTCCTGGATCAGGTCCCTCCTGACCACAGAAATCTCAGCACCCGTGTCCCTTAATCCAAGAAGCATTTGACCATTTAATTTAACAGCATACATATGCTCATTGCTTGGTTGTGTGGAAGCAAGCTTTACAAATCCTGTGTGGAAAGAGGCCACAGCCTGGCTCTGAGAAGCCACAGCTTCATGAGTTACTTGTTGCCTGTTTCCACTCAGCAAGGGACACTTATTCCTCAGGTGCCCAGTGGACTTGCAATGATAGCACCTCTTGGGCTCCTCTGCTTGCACAGGAAATTTGGGACGAGTACCAGGGGAATGGGGAGGTGACCGCCCAGCCTCCTTTTTCCCAGACCCAGGGGTAAAACGGTGATTCTGCTTTCCCCCAACCTTATACCCCTCCGCCAGTGGTTTATGTTTGATTGCAGCTTGTGCTTGCTCATAAGAGTCAGCATACTCAGCTAATTCACCCACTGCATTTACCTTTTTGTCCCACAAATACTGTTTTACCTCATCACTGCACATATTCAGGAAGTGTTCCTGAGTGACCAGATCACACATCCCTTCAAAGCTGGTAATGCCTCTCCCCCGCACCCATTTATCTACCAAATCTCTCATTTCATTGGCATAAGCCACATTACTTAATCCAGATCCCCTCTTAAGGTTCCTGAATTTAACTCTGTAGGTTTCAGGTGTAACCTGAAACTGTTTCAAAACCAGTTCCTTAAATTTACCATAGTTTGAAGCATCATCAATAGGCATCTTATTGAATATGTCCAGAGCTCTGCCAGTCAATTTTGCTATCAATGTGGTCATCTTCTGATCTTCAGGGATGGCATGGAGGGTGCACAGTCTCTCAAAGGTGATGAAATATTCGGCGATATCGCTGGACTCGTCATACTGTGGACATAGTCGCTCCCATTTGTGGATTTTTGGGGAAGTGGAGCCAGCAGGGGGAGGGTTTTGTCTCCTCGACTCCATAACAGTCAGTTCATGTTTCTGGGCCTCCCTCTGGGCCTCCATAGCCCTCTCCTGGGCAGCTGCCTCTGCCTCCGCCCTCGCTGCCTCCGCTCGCTCCCTCGCTGCCTCCACCTCCATAGCTCTCTTGTGGGCAGCTGCCTCTGCCTCCATAGCTCTCTTGTGGGCAGCCTCTTCCCTTGCATGTTCTGCCTCCATGGCACTAATTTCTAATTGTCTTAGTTCCAGCCGTCTCTTATGTTCATTTTCTCTCTCTTTTGCTTCCAGCCTGGCCAGCTTTAGTTTATTAGCAGCGTCACTAGTACTCATTGTCCTGCTTTCTTGCGCTGGGCTACAACCCCTCTGCAGTTCACTGAAACTGAGGTCACTAGTACTCATTTTCCTGCTTTCTTCTGATCTTCCGCCTTACTTATTTTGCTTCCTTTTCTGTCCCTACTTCCCTTGCCCGAAATAAGCAAACAGAAAATAACAAACCAGTAACCACTTTGTCTGTTCTCCAGCCACCACACTTAAAACTCACTTAAAATCTCTACCAGTATCTCAAAGCAATCAGCTGTGCACAGATCCTGCTCGACTACGCCACTGTGACGGGTTGGATCACAGAAACCCCCTTGGGAGCTGCCACCCGATGTGCCAAGACTACCCCTGCTTCTGTTTTCCCTGCCAGCTCAGGACTCCAGCACCCCGTCTTGCTGAGCGAGACACTCCAGTCTGGCTCCAACACAGACTCAGGGTCTGAATCACTTGTCCCAAAACTGCAAGTTTACCCAAAAACAGCTCACAGGAGTGTGCTTGTCTTTAGCACTCAGATGCCCAACTCCCAATGGGGTCTAAACCCAGATAAATCCGTTTTACCCTGCATAAAGCTTATGCAGGGCAAACTCATAAATTGTTCGCCCTCTATAACACTGATAGAGAGATATGCACAGCTGTTTGCTCCCCCAGGTATTAATACATACTCTGAGTAAATTACTAAATAAAAAGTGATTTTATTAAATACAGACAGTAGGATTTAAGTGGTTCAAGGTAGTAACAGACAGAACAAAGTAAGTCACAAGCAAAATAAAATAAAATGCGCAAATCTATGCCTAATCAAACTAAATACAGATAAGTTCCTCACCAGTTCCAGCATGCTCCCTTTTACAGGCTAATCTCCCTTTAGCCTGGGTCCAGCAATCTCTCACAACCCCTGTAGTTACTGTCTTTCGTTTCAGTTTCCTTCAAGCATCCTGGGGGGGTGGAGAGGCTCTTTCTTTAGCCAGCTGAAGACAAAATGGAGGGGTCTCCCCCAGGGTTAAATAGACTCTCTCTTGTGGGAGGAGACCCCCCTCCTCCCTCCTATGCAAAGTCCAGCTCCAAGATGGAGTTCTGGAGTCACCTGGGCAAGTCACATGTCCCTGCATGACTCAGTCTTTACAGGCTGAAGCCATTGCCCACATGGAATCTTGCATGTCTCCAGGAAGACTTCTTATGTGGATTGGAGCATTCCAAGATGCATTGTTCCCTGATCAGGTACTTAACCTGGCGAATTCCTTCCTAAAGAAGCTGACCAAATGCCTCCCAAAGCTTACTTAGAAACCAAGCAAGCATACAGCCCATATTCTTAACCTCAAGTAGAAAATGATATATATATGTACAAATAGGATGAATAGATATAGTAGACCATAACCTTTACGGAGATATGTTACCTGGCACAGGCAGCACAAAACATATTCCAGTTATGTCATACATACATTTATACGCACCCCCTCCCCATAAAGCCTTATGGGGTACACTGTCACACCCACGAACAACGAATTTGTGCCTGGAGATCTCCTGATTATTGTAAG
>NW_020683661.1:0-6616 GCF_002925995.2 Terrapene triunguis
AATACTTCTGTTAGTCTTAAAGGTGCCACAGAACCCTCTGTTGCTTTCTTGGGGAGAGTTGCCTTTGTTGCTCTCCTCCCCCCCCCCTTTTTAAACATAAGATATAACCGGCTCTTGTGAATTCACTAGTGTTTGTTTTTATTTAGTATCTTTATAAGGCAGCTACTGGGTAACATCTGAACACTCTATGATAAAGTCAGACATATTATTCAAATCAGATCTACCAGCTTGAATAGATCACCAGCCAGAAGCAAAGGATCCAGGACAGGGGAAAACCCAGAAGCCCACAGGCAAATGCAAGGAAACAGTTCCTAAGTGATAGCAAAAAATTAAGGAAGATGGGTTATATATTAATCAGTGTAGGGAGCCCAAAATACAGCTTCCAAAACACATGGCCTTACAGCGTGTTCTGAAAGCAGCCAGCAGAAAGTGTGTCACCCAGAGAATAGGGTGAGCCTGATCACATGATTGGAACTTGCAGGTCAGTAAGTGAAACCCTGGGAGAGACACTGTTCAAACTCACTGCAGCGAAGAAGAAATGGCTACTTAGATGGAATCAGACTGGGGAAGGCTGGATGGGTGACTGATAACTGGGTCATATGTAGCCCAAGCTTGAAATGCCCAAAGTTTTTACCATCTGGCTGCTGCTGGTCAGTGGCCTGTGTAAAATGAACCTGGCAGGTATGAGTGCAGTTCCTACTGGGTGGGTGTAGAGGTCACAAAACCACCATCATAGGTGGCATGAGTTGGCAACCTCATCTGGTGTCCAATCAGAGGCCAGCTATTGAATGGCCATGGAGCCTGAACTATGTCTGAGACCCTTTGGCTGTGCAGTGTGGGGAAGCTTATGTTGTCCTTACTCTTGCTGCATGTGTTCTGTGGATAAATAGATTATCTGACACTTTCCACTGGATGCTTTTTGAAATGATTAAAGCAATTTACTACCCAGCTAGGTGCAGCAGGGTCAGCAAGAGAAGATGATGTTCCCTTATTTCAGAAGGAAACCAGGGAGCACCGATGGGAATCCAGATCTGCAAACCTGACACAGGAAGTGGGAAGAAAGTGCTGAGAAGCACTACTAGGGAAAGGGCTGTTTAGGGGCAATTAGCCCATTGAATTGGCTACAATCCTTGGACATTACTAACCGCATAGATGGAGAGGAACCAGATCTCCAGGCTCCATGGGATACTGCACACCTATACACTAGACTTGTTCACAATGCATTTAAAGCACAGGAGGATGTGGGTTGAAAGCTGTTTTCTAGGAATAGGAAGCACTGTGCAATGGGGCTGGCAGGTGTGATAAACAGGGAGGGGCTGCTTGTTCTGCAACCCCCAGCCTCTTCTCTCTCCCCAACAGGCTTCCGTTTGCCACACCCCTGCTTCCTGCCCCTGAAACTATCATTCCCCCTACAGACAAAGGACTTGAGAAGGCGCCAAGCTGCAATTTTCCCAGTAGCTCAATTTTTTGACAGGAGGGAGGGCATCAGGGATGAAGATGCAGCAAAGGGAGAGGACAGCATGAGCAAACTGAAAGGGATTTGGACAGATTAATCTGTGGGCTGGATACATGGCTCCTACAGCGCAGTGTATGGAAGCGGACAAATAGAATCAAGCAGAACACAGAGCAGGAGACATGAAGGGGCACTGGGGAGAGAGGGGCAATATTAATTAGAAATCATGTGAAGGGCATTCAGCCCAAGAAGCGATGGACCATGTTATATACAAGGCTATGAGAGTCTGGCGGCAATGGGGAAGTACCAAAGACCCCACTGTCATTTGGAATATAGTGGGTATTCCTGGTGCCCGTTTTCTGTTAGGGAGGATATTGCTGGGACTGAAGATGGGCCACTGAACGTGTAGGGTTAGGGGGATGTAAATGATAGAGATCTGCCAAAAACCAGAGGGATAGAAGAAGGGTCATCTTGCAGAGAGAGAGAGAGAGGGGAAGGGATCAGAATGATACACATAAGCGGTTTAAAGACAGCAATGCTATTTTGAACTGCTGAGTTCAGCAGAGGTGGAGGGCATGGATGGTGAGGAGCGTGCATTGAGTACCCCATGGCATGCAAATTTTGATTTGATTGCCCATCCTGTGGCACCTGCCAGTTCTTTTATCTTCTGGCCTCTTATGAATACCTTGACAGTTTTCTATCTGCTCTGATATTAGTAAATGAATAGCAATAGGCCAGATCTGTAGGTGGTGTAATCAGCATAGCTCCAGTGAAATCCATGGAGCAACACTGATTTACTCCAGCTGAGGATGTAGCCCAATAATTCTTAGCACTTAGGGTTTTTGCTTTTCATCCAAAGATCTCATCACAGTGCATGACGCTAACCAGGCCAGGTCCCTGCCTTAAGGGGGTTTCTCATTTTAACCATCTGGTTTAGTAAGTAACAGGGCAAAAGAACCAGAGGAAAGGGGAAATACATCACAGTTCAGGGCAACTACACCAGTATTTCCCCCCAGTGCTCTAGCAATGACACCCTCTGTCAGACATCCCACTCCCCAGCCATCACCTCTTTTGGGTGGAGACTCGCATCTCTCTCCTTTCTGACCTTGGTATTTCCAGGCTGCGCAGTTCCCTGCCTTCACTGTGTTAGCCCAGCAAAAGACAATCTGAGCAGACGTGCTCTCTTTCTCTTCCAAGACAGGTAACAGTGTGGCTGCCCAGTTGTAGCTACTGACCACACAGCACTTCCTGTGCAGCCCTCTTTTATTCTCTGAAGGTAAAAAGCACTACAGAGAAAACATACCCAAAACAGGAAAAGAACCTGCACACCAGCTAATAAGCTTACCAGAGATCACCCCAACCCTAACAGGGGCTCTGGCTGGAGCACCCCACTGAAGGAGTATCCTTGTGGTTTCAAGTTCCGCTTCTGCTCAGAACAATCACACAGTCTTATGGGGCCTCAGTAGGCCCAGTCCTTCCATCACTTCCCAGGGCTGCCCGGGGGGGGAAAGTGGGGCAATTTGCCCCAGGCCCTGGGCCCCGCAGGGGCCCCCCAGGAGAATGTCAGAGGCTCCCCCCCGCCTTCGCCTCGCCTTCCCCCATCCCCCGGTGCCTCAGCGCGCCGCGTTCAGGAGCGGCTCTGGACAGCACTGCAGCGGCATGGCTCGGGTGGGGCCTGAGTCCTCCCGCTCAGAGCCGCGTGGTAAGGGGGTGGGGCTGTGAGCTCCGGCGGGCCAAGCGGCAGGAGCTCCTGGATGCGACTCGCTGAGGCTCTGGGAGAGGGGGGAGGCGGCATGGTAAGCCCCTCTGAGCCGGGCACCCCCCGACCCCATCTCTGACCCCCAGCTCCGAGCCCAGCCCCTCTGAGCCGGGCACCCCCCGACCCCATCCCCCCCAGCCCGGACCCCCAGCTCCGAGCCCAGCCCCTCTGAGCTGGGCACCCCCTGACCCTCCCCCCAGCCCTGACCCCCAGCTCCGAGCCCTGCCCCTCTGAGCCGGACACCCCCCGACCCAAAGCCCAGCTCCCCACCCAGCCCTGGGCAACAGTAGTGCCACCCCCAGGCAGCGACAGCCCATTGGCACCAACCATCACCATCACCCAGCAACAGCCCATTATGTAATTGCAAATGTATACATACCATTAAAGCATTTAATGTTTTTAAATAATAGTATTGCAACTTTTTTTTAGGGAAGGGGCCCCCGAAATTGCTTTGCCCCAGGCCCCCTGAATCCTCTGGGCAGCCCTGTCACTTCCCTAAATATTGAGGCCCTCTGTGGACCAGGGGTCCTGTCCATTTGCTGGATCAGGAAGAACCAGTTTAAAACCAGGCTATTTATCCAAAAATGCTTTGTCTGTTAGTCCCTGGACTCCCTCTACCTCTGAACCAGTATACATGCATCTCTCCACGGGTGGCTTCAAAGGGCTGATAACCGGAGGAGTTACATTAGCATCCCCCCCTCCTCCTAGAGAAGTTACATACAATTCTACAACAACACATACACTAATTGCATTTTTAATACAAATGGACCCTAAAGGTATTAACCTTAATTCAATAAGGTTTAACTTAATTTGGTAAAATTCATTCAGGATATGGCAGGAAATGATCAGTCTGTCACAGCTGCCCTGGGAGATTATCAGTATTTGTGATCATGTGGGCTGATCCACTGGAGTCCTCATCCATTGATTCCTTAGGGCTGATCTTAGGGAGGAATTTGCATAATGGCTTTGGAGCTAATGAGCAGATTGCAAGCAAGGAGCAGGAGAGTCTGAGAACAGATTTCAGACTGCTAATAGTGATCCAAGTAGAATTGCCTGACATCAGTGAGGCAAGCAGAGCAAGCACAAAAAAAGTTATTGTTAATTAATGTTTAATGCCAACATTGTATTCAGCACAGAAAACATGGACATAAAGAACCTAGACACAGCTAACAGAGCACAGTGGAAATCCAGAGTTGAAGAGAGTTTAGAGATTTGTTGTTTCCATATTTCTAACAAACTCCCTTCTCTTAAGCACTGCAGGAATTGGGACAAACTTCCAGAGATATGAGGCAGTGACGCACACTCACCAGCTCAAGAGGGAGAAGAGCAGATTTTGGGGAGGAAAAGACAACACTTGGGACCC
Organism: Terrapene triunguis; assembly: GCF_002925995.2. Lineage (NCBI taxonomy): Eukaryota > Metazoa > Chordata > Testudines > Emydidae > Terrapene > Terrapene triunguis. The sequence goes on from NW_020683661.1 coordinate 4,576, forward strand.
AGAACAGGGACTCTAGGAGATTGTGTGGGAGGGCCACCCAGGGCACGTAGGTGATAATGGGGCTACATAGGGACTAGTGGTGAAGGCTTGGGCCTATCTTCATTCTCTTTTCAGCAAGCTGGCTCTGGCTGTAGCACAAAGAAATGAATTTCAGCTTGTCCCTTATCAAAGCTCAGAACAGGCATCGTTCCTTCATAAACAACCCCCCTGCCCAACACATACATGTTTCTTGCTTGCTACAGCTCCTGCAATTGCTTTATCCCTTGACCACTAATCTGCAAATTGTATGTAACTCATTATACATTGGGCGTGTTGCAGGCTCCCCAGCGTCCTTCCTCTCACACACCTTGCTGTGCACTGCTGTTTAATGGGTTAGGAGTGTAGGTCATGTACATGTACAGTCAGTGGGCAGATGGTTAATGAGTAACACAGGAAGTTTCCAACAGGATGCTGCTGCTAAATAGCGCACATGTACACACACCCTTTGGTTGAGTAAACATCCATTAGAAACTCCTGCTGCTTCTTTCATGTACCTCCTGGAGAAGGGACAGTGTACTCACCAACCAGGGGAAACGTGATGCCCTCCCCCACTTGCTGGCTCTGCTCCAGCCCAGAGAGGGGGGGGAAATAAGGCTGTGGCTGAAAGCCTGCTACACTGCAGTTTATGGGCTAGGTGGTGTCAGCACTTCCATTGTAAGAACTCCCCTTCTGAGAGGACGATAAGATAACCCATCACTTAGGGCTAAGACTTGGCTGCAAGAGGTATAACAGATGTGCTGGATATTGTCACTCACCTGTGTCCTCCAGGCCCCTCTTACAGCCCTCAGGACCTTCCTCACACAGCCCCACTTCACAGTGCTTGTCTCTGGCAGAGAGAGGTTTGAACCCCTCACTGTTGCTCCTTGGGTCTGCCAGGAGGGTGGTGAGTGAGCAGTGCTAGGGAGAACCTCCCACTTTCCCGGAGCAGTTCATTGGACTCCCCTCAATTAACACTAACGATCAGGCAAGTCCATAAAAGTCAGTTTCCAAATGGAATTCAAAGTTCAGCTGCCATTACTTTACTTCTCCCAGCAGCGGTCCTCTCGCTCTCACAGGCGGCTTGTTTTGGACTGCTTGGACCTGCCACAGGTGCGCCAGCACAGCAGGATGAGAGGATTGAACTGAATCAAAGCTCTGATCTCATTTTCAAATAGTTTATCTGAATAAAAACCCTAATCAAAATAAAAATAATGAATAGTTTCCCCTTCTCTAGTCCCTTCTCTCCAAGGACGGCAAAGCGCTTTACAGACGTTTGTCTATTTAGCCTCACCTCATACCAGCTTGTCGAGAGGGAGGAGTATAACCTCATTGGGAAAGGGGGCTATAAAACTTGGTGCCCTGATTTTCAGAAGTTACCACTGAGTTCAGGTGCCTCATTCTGAGACAGCTTGGGTCTGACTGTCAAAGGGGCTAAGATCACCTGCCGCTCCCACTGATATTAAGTGGTGTGCATGGTTCGCAGCAAGTCAGGCAGAAGGTGTCAAGTTGGGCCCCATCAAACCAAAGCACCTCGTTAGTGGCCTCTTTTAAAAGTGTGGCTACAGGCGACTTGCCTAAGGCACCCTAAGCTTTTGTAGGAGTGTGCACTGTGACAAAGTTCCTCCTCTATCTTGGTGGGTCCTGCGCTTATTGGCGGATTTTCTTGCCTCAGAGATTCACCATGTGGGTTGGGGAACAGCCCAGAGACCTTCACCTCTGGGAGAACCCACAGTCCAGGTCAATTGGGAGGTTTGGGGGGAACCCAGGCCCGCCCTCTACTCCGGGTTCCAGCCCAGGGCCCTGTGGACTGCAGCTGTCTATAGTGCCTCCTGTAACAGCTGCATGACAGCTACAACTCCCTGAGCTACTTCCCCATGGCCTCCTCCAAACCCCTTCCTTATTCTCACCACAGGACCTTCCTCCTGGTGTCTGATAACGCTTGTGCTCCTCAGTCCTCCAGCAGCACACCCTCTCACTCTCAGCTCCTTGCGCCTCTTGCTCCCAGCTCCTCACACTCCCCCCA
>NW_020683662.1:0-3558 GCF_002925995.2 Terrapene triunguis
GTGGAGTGTGCTTTTGGCCGTCTCAAAGGGAGATGGAGAAGCTTACTGACTCACTGTGATCTCAGCGAAACCAATATCCCCATCGTTATAGCAGCTTGCTGTGTGCTCCACAATCTCTGTGAGAGCAAGGGGGAGACCTTTATGGTGGGGTGGGAGGTTGAGGCAAGTAGCCTGGCTGCTGATTACGCCCAGCCAGACAGCCGGGCGATTAGAAGATCCCAGCGGGACGCCCTGTGCATCCGGGAGGCTTTGAAAGCTAGGTTCCTGAGTGAGCAGGGCAACCTGTGACTTTTCAGTTTGTGTACAGAAAAGCTGAACCTGCCCCCGTTTCTTTACCCAGTTCATTTTGACTATCCTCTCCAGTTACATACCCCCTTCACCCCCTTCCCCTTCCCAAAAAATAAAATCAGTTCTATTTTGTTAATGAACACGGTTGTCTGTATTGCTGTTTTCGCGGGAATGTTTTAAACCGGGGACGCAGACTGTGGCGGGGGGGCGGGTTTAGTGTTCTGATGCAAATGATGCTTCTAAACTCCCGGAATGACAGGCTCCGCACTGGTGCACTGGTTATTTCAATGGAGCCTGCCAGCACTCCTGGGGGGGACTGCGTGTATGTGTCGGCTATGTGACTTTCTGGCAGGGGGAGTAGGGTTACAGATCCCCTGCTGCGTGGATCTGTGAGCCAGGATAAGGACCGCTGCATAAGATCTGTAACTGCCCTCCCCCGCCACAAAGTCACAGAGCACCCCCCCCCCCCCAGAACATGAAAACCACCTCCAAGACTGACCAGGGTAACCAGTGACCGCACTGTGTATGTGTCCTGATGCTGGACCTGACCCCGCCTCTGTACACTGCTAAAGGTGACTGTCCTGTCCAATTACCAAGCCCCTTCCCCCCCTTCAGACAGACTCTCCTCCAAAAGAACAGGATGGAAACAGTAATGAACAGGAACAAATATTTTATTATGAACCACACATTAAACGTGGGGGCTGAAACTTGCACAGGGGCTTGTGTGAGGTGGGTAGGAAAGGACTTTTCAAATTTTGGGGAATGAGAGCATTCTAGTGCTAGAGCAGTCTGCAGGGGTGGAGTGAAAGTTTTAACGGCCCTTGCCGCCCCTCCTTCTTTGGACTTTGGGTGAGGGGGGTGTGGGACTTGGTGGCGGGGGAGGGCGGTTAGAGAGAGACTGCAGCGGGGCTCTCTCCTCCTGCCTCCAGTCCTGCAGAACATCCACAAGGCGGCGGAGCGTGTCCGTTTGCTCCCTCATTAGTCCAAGCAGCGTTTGAGTCGCCTGCTGGTCCTCCTGTCGCCACCTCTCCTCCCGTTCCATGTTTGCCCGGTGCATTTGGGACAAGTTCTCCCTCCACTGTGTCTGCTGGGCTGCCTGTGCTCGGGAGCATCCCATTAGTTCAGCAAACATGTCTTCCCGTGTCCTCTTCTTCCTCCTCCTAATGTGCGCTAGCCTCTGGGCAGATGTGGCTGTGGGAATTGGAAAAAGGGAGTGAATTCCTGAGACAGAGCAATGTATCTGTGAACAGAGAACATAGTCTTTCTCTGTGAACAAGACCATGCAGAGCACCTATCACACGCGCACTGAGGACAAGGTCGAATTTTCGGCCCTCGCCTACAGTGCCTGCGGTCTTGCTGTGGCGAGCTGAGGAGCGGGGCAGGACACCGGACTTTGTCTAGCTGGCAAACATGGTAAGCCGTAGACTTGTGGCTGCTTAAAACTTTAAGAGTGGCACTGGCCTCCTTTCACATAGGAAGCAATGCGAGTCTCTGCTGGCAGCAATCCTGCAAGCATGAACTCTGTCCCTGTCCCACCCCCTCGCGGCTGTAAACCGCGTGGCTGTAAACCTGCGGTTACCGTTCTGTAAAGGAACTGGCAAGCAGTCCCAATACTAACTTTCCCCTACCTAATTCAAAGCAGGGCATCATGCCAGACATCACCCTCCTGAGGGTCTCGGAGAGCCAGAAGGAGAAGATGCTTCGGGACAGCCTGCAGAAACCGGGGCCATTTGCTGCTATGCTGTGCAAGGCCATGATCCCCGAATACCTGCTGGCGTTGTGGCAGGGAAACGTTTCTTACCACGGGGGGCCCAATAAGCTCTCCCTGCCAAGGAACCTGATAATTAGGCTGGAAAGACACCTGCAGGAGGCCTATGAGGAGTTCTCCCAGGAGGATTTCGCCTCTATCCCCGGACACATCGACCAGTTTTTGGGTTAGGTGCCCTTGGAGGGACAAAAGAGTGGAGCGTCTGGGGCAGTGTAATCATGAAGCGGACATTGTTGAATTTTCTTAAAATGGTTCGGACTATACATTGAAGCGACCAAAGACACAATAATCATGATACCCTTTGTTCAGATTCCCCTTTTTGTTGCACTTTCCTGTTTACATGTTTAGAAGCACTTTACCCATTGTTAATATTTCAAATCTTCCTGTTCTGTTATAAATAAAAGTTTACATACTTTAAAGCACTTTAGCTATTGTTAATATTTAAAATATGCAAGTTCTGTTATAAATAAATGTTAAGATATTTAAAACACTTACTGCTTGATCCTTCCCCTGAATCTGTGTCTGGGGTAACGGCGGGGGACGGTTGGTAGGGGATCTCTGTGAGGGTGATGAAGAGCTCCTGGCTGTCAGGGAAATCAGCGGTGCCAGCGCTGTCGACTGCCTCGTCCTCCTCATCTCCTTCTTCATCTTCCCCGTCCGCTAACATGTCCGACGAGGAACCGGCCGCGGACAATATCCCATCCTCAGAGTCCACGGTCAGTGGTGGGGTAGTGGTGGCGGCCGCACCTAGGATGGAATGCAGTGCCTCGTAGAAACGGGATGTGTGGGGCTGGGATCCGGAGCGTCCATTTGCCTCTTTGGTTTTTTGGTAGCCTTGTCTCAGCTCCTTGATTTTCACGCGGCACTGCGTTGCATCCCGGCTGTATCCTCTCTCTGCCATGGCTTTAGAGATCTTCTCGTAGATCTTTGCATTCCGTCTTTTGGAGCGCAGCTCGGCAAGCACGGACTCATCTCCCCACACAGCGATGAGATCCAAGACTTCCCGATCAGTCCATGCTGGGGCCCTCTTTCTAGTCTGGGATTGCACGGCCATCTCTGCTGGAGAGCTCTGCATCTTTGCCACTGCTGCTGAGCTCGCCACGGTGTCCAAACAGAAACTGCAATTCAAACTGCCCAGACAGGAAAAGGAATTCAAATTTTCCCGGGGTGTGGCTGGTCAGAGCATCCGAGCTCGGACTGCTGTCCAGAGCGTCAACAGAGTGTTGCACTGTGGGATAGCTCCCGGAGCTATTAGCGTCGATTTCCATCCACACCTAGCCTAATTCGACATGGCCATGTCGAATTTAGCGCTACTCCCCTCGTTGGGGAGGATTACAGAAATCGATTTAAAGAGAGCTCTATGTCGAACTAAATGGCCTTGTGGTGTGGACGGGTGCAGGGTTAAGTCGATGTAACGGCGCTAAAGTCGACATAAACGCCTAGTGTAGACCAGGCCTAACATCATGGGGCCCTATTCTTGGTTGGTCATTAGATGCTACTGT
>NW_020683663.1:0-1434 GCF_002925995.2 Terrapene triunguis
ATCGGAGCAGTCAGGGGACAGGGAGCAGAGGGGTTTAGATGGGTCGGTAGTTCTGGGGAGGGCTGTCAGGGGGTGGGGAGTGGTTGGATGGGGCGTGGGAGTCCCAGGGGTCTGTCTGGGGGTGGGGGTGTGGATAAGGGTTGGGGCAATCAGGGTACAGGTAGGGGGTAGGGTCCTAGGGGGCCAGTTAGGATGGGGGGAGGGTCTCAGGAGGGGGCAGTCAGAGAACAAGGAGCAGGGAGGCTTAGGTAGGGGGTGGAGTCCTGGGGGGCAGTTAGGGGCAGGGGTCCCAGGAGGGGGCAGTCAGGGGACAAGGAACTGGGGGAGGGTTGGGGGTTCTGAGGGGGGCGGGAAGTGGGAGGGGCAGGGGCGGGGCTAGGGCAGGGCTCCTCCCGTCCTCTTTTTTGCTTGCTGAAATATGGTAACCCTATTGTTATGTAAAGATGTGGGGTGTGGCTGCAGAAACCAGATGTCAGCCTTCAGTTTGGAAGACTGGGTTGTGGACTGCAGGGGCAGAAAAGACCGTGGCTAGTTGAATCTTCTTGCTGCTGTGTTACATAATGTTTTAATAAAAATAATGTAATTGTTAAATGCAAGATCTCCATACTTAACAACACAGCACAAGGCCTGACTGAGGAAGACGGCTTCCCAAATGAAGCAATCCTGAACCTAAAAATCGATTCAGTCTGGAGAAAGGTACTCAGAAATGCTCCATGAACCCAGAAATTTTGATGAGTCCATCCAGCTCTGCTTTTGATGCTATGATTTGCTGGATCTCATCTTAGCCTTTAGGAGTAGGAGGCATCATTACCTGTAGAAAAATAGATTATTGTTTTTTTCCCACCCAGGAGCAAAAGGTAAATCTCTTTTGAATTCAAAACACATTGCCATCTAAACTACCACATGCCGTTTGGATAGATTAATCTACCTGTTTCCAATACTCACTGTCCAATTCTCTCTCAGCCCAGGCTATTATACAAGAGTCTTCATCATTACGCTTTGAAAGTAAGCAGTGCCGGTATTTGTATATCCTATTTTACCAGAGCCCTTACCTAGCACTGCTGGACACGATCGTGCTTTCATATGAGAGGGTGACTAAACCAGATTCCATTGAAGCTGACACTGTCTCATCCTGGATTGACCAGTAGAGGGAGTGTTAAGAGTGGCATGACACCAATCGCTCCCTGAGCAGATTAGCATAGAACACCCATTACTCTCCGCACTATTTCTTGCAGCCATTAACACTGAATGAACCATTTATACTTAATAGAAAATGGTGACTTCAGTTTGCCAGTGACTTACTGTTTCCTTGTTACTACAGAATACAGAGAGAATAATTATTTCTTGAAGGCTTTTTCATACTCCAAGAAGTATTAAATTGGTAACTATGGATTCCTCTTGTCTAAATTGTTTCCCATGTCAAGGTAAATTCTA
>NW_020683664.1:0-2474 GCF_002925995.2 Terrapene triunguis
GCGTGCCGGTAATACATTTTAACGTTTTTTAGAAGGTCTCTCTCTATAAGTCTATATATAATATAACTAAACTACTGTTGTATGTAAAGTAAACAAGGTTTTCAAAATGTTTAAGAAGCTTCATTTAAAATTAAATTAAAATGCTGATCTTAAGCCGCCAGCCTGCTCAGCCCACTGCCAGCCTGGGGTTCCGTTCACCTAGGCCGGCAGCGGGCTGAGCTGGCAAGGGGCCGGCAGCCAGAACCCCAGGTTGGCAGTGGGCTGAGCGGGGCCGGCGGCTGGGACCCCAGCTGGCAAGGGGCTGGCAGCCAGAACTCCGGGCCGGAAGCCAGAACCCCAGACCGGCAGTGGGCTGAGCGGGACTGGGGGCCAGGACCCCAGACCGGCGGCGGGCTGAGCGGGGCCAGCACGCAGACCAGCAGCGGGCCGAGCGGCTCAGCCCGCTGCTGGTCTGGGGTTCTGTCCGCTGGCTCCTGCCAGCCAGGGTCCCGGCTGCTGGCCCTGCTCAGCCCGCTGCCGGTCTGGGGTTCTGGCTGCCGGCCCCCTTGCCAGCTGGGGTCCCAGCCGCTGGCCCCGCTCAGCCCACTGCCAACCTGGTGCTCAGAGTGGGGCTGGGGATGTGGGGGGTGCAAGAGTCAGGGCATGGGGTGTGAGGGGGCTGGGTATGTGTGGGGAGTGCAGGAGTCAGGGCACGGGGGTGTGGGGAGTGCAGGAGTCAGGGCAGGGGTGTTTGAGGGGGCTGGGTATGTGTGGAGGGTGCAGGAGTCAGGGCAGAGGGCTGGGGGCATGTGAGGGGGTGCAGGAGTCAGGGCATGGGGTGTGGCGGGGGCTGGGTATGTGTGGAGGGTGCAGGAGTCAGGGATGGGGTCATGGGGGGGATGCAGGGAGCTGGGGTGCAAGGGGGGTGCAGGGGTCAGGGCAGAGGGCTGGGTGCATGTGAGGGGGTGCAGGAGTCAGGGCATGGGGTGTGAGGAGGGGGCTGGGTATGTGTGCAGGGTGCAGGAATCAGGGATGGGGTCATTGGGGGCATACAGGGGTCTGGGGTGCAGGGGTCAGGGCAGAGGGCTGGGGGGGTGGGCTGGGATCAGGGGGGTGGCCTGCTCCTACCCCCCTTCCCCCTGCCTCTTCTCCGCCTCCTTACTGGTCTGAACAGTGAGGGCGCTGGGGCTGCTCTTCCCCCCTCCCTCGCAAGGGCCATCGGCGGCAGGGAGGGAGAGGAGGCGGGGCTCCACGCAGCACGCTGGGGGAAGAGATGGGGGAGGGGGAAGCTTGGCTGCCAGCGGAGCCTGCCGTACAGCAGCAGTCCGCAGGACCAAGCTTGCTTCTGCCCCCTGCCCCCACCAGAGAGAGCGGTAGGCGGGGGGCGGAGAAGAGCGGGCTGGGTCGGGCAGGATTTTTAATGGCGCGCTGCTGCCTGCCGGGGTCCGGCTCAGCCCGCTGGCGGAGTTTGGCAGCAGGCTGAGCGGGACCCCGGCAGGCAGCAGCGTGCCATTAAAAATCGGCACGGGTGCCGTCTTTGGCATGCATGCCATAGGTTGCCAACCCCTGCTCTAGATCCATAATACAAGGCGAATGTATAATACAATTCCTTATAAGTACTTACTCTGCATGCAAAAAATCTGTTTTGCTCATTGGGTTGCGTTTCACTGGATTGTGGATGGGCAACCATGCAGAATTTCATTTGTACTAAAGGAAGCAACTGGGGAAAAAATTAAATGGTGAAAAGTGCTGGATTAAGAGCCCGGGAGGCCTTCTCTAGTACAGGATGGGAAGCAGTACAAGCTTCCTCATTGCTGACCTTCCAATGTGCCTGAAAACCCCAATTCAGAGAGACCACTGCTAGGGCTGAGTGGTCAGTTCCATGCTCATCAAAAGCTTGGCCTGTTTGTGTAATACCATGCCCCTGGGTGGGTCATTGGCAGCAGGGTTTGAAGCCATGACCTCTGTATCTTAACAAGTGAATCTCTACTGCCTAAATTAAAAGACCCAGCTCTATTACTGAAGGCTGTAGCAGTTTTATCAACCTCTATACATGGCCCACCCACCCCTAGAGGGGCACAGAGGGCTACTATGAGTGGGGTACATTTGCTAAGGGTGCCTATTGGAATCAATTATGTTGGGTGTGTATTTTAGTTTTTTAATTAACAATACAACTTTATTTCATACATTTTACCCTAAAATGCTTTACAAAGTTATTGTAAATCATATAATTGCAGTGTTAAAACAATATACAATAGCTGCATGAGGGAGAAACCAAGCAGAGGCCAGAAAAGAAAAAAAAAACAATTTACAGTCGGGGTTTGAAAAGAGACAGAGGGTTGATCAGGCAGTGAGACATCCCAAGGGTCTTCCAGATGGCCAGCGCTACAGAGGAGAGGAAAAGGCTCTCACACTGAGAGCATGGAGGGACTTAGAAGAGGTCAGTGCTCGATAAGCACAATGGGGGAGGGGAATATTGACAGCAGAGCTATCTC